>NW_027256890.1:13101587-13196587 GCF_029215685.1 Pituophis catenifer annectens
AGAGAGAAGAGAAGAGAAGAGAAGAGCTGGAAGGGACCTTGGAGGTCATCTAGTCCAGCCCCCCTGCTCAAGCAGGAGAAGGGAAGAGGAAGGGAGGGGAAGGGAAGAGCTGGAAGGGACCTCGGAGGTCATCTAGTCCAGCCCCCCCTGCGCAAGCAGGTGAGACCGTCTACCGTTTAAGTCAAGCCACTGTCCGAGTCTCTTCTTGAAAGTCGCTTTTTTTTCATGCTGTTTTAACTTCGGTCACTAAAGGAACGGTTGCAAATCAAGGACTAGCCATGCCTATGAGAATGTGTCTCTTTCTTTAAAAAAAAAAAATTATTAAAGACTTTTTTTTAAACCAGAAATTTTTACAGTTTTCTTCTTTGCAACATTTTCGCATCAGTAATCGTTTCTTACGTATCCATTTTTCTCCCTTGCTTCGATTTACTGTTTGTACGTAATGATTCTAATACTGATTTGTATACACAAAAATAACAACGGACTCAATTTCGATCGTACATTCGGTGCCGGTTCTATTTCCGCTTGCTTGTGGAAAAACATGAAAATGAAAAAAACAACGAAACAATCCTAAATCGCTTTTTTTTTCATGCTTGTTTTGAACGGCTGCACATCAAGGGCTAGCCGTGCAAAATGGGAATGCGTCTTTCCATCTGCTATCGGAGCTGCGCCTCCGATACGATTCCTTAGACTGGGCCTCGCCCTACTCGTTCAGGCCGGCTATTGGTGGCCCTTGGGAAAGGAAGGCTTGTCAAAAGAGGCTTTCTGGCTGGGACTCCGGGACTTCCTGACCAATCATGTTTTTTTCCAAGCTGAATTCTTGGCTCCGCTTTCGGCTCTTGACAAGCTCACAGCTAAGCTGGACAAACGATCCCCCTTCAGGATATCTGATTTATGGAAGCAGTCCTGAAATGGCCTGAGTCAAGGCGGAAAGATTTATCAGGGAGAGGTAGGTTTTGCAGCAATAAACAAGACAGCCGCCTTAAAGCCAGAAAGCGGGTTTCTTCGTGCAAAATCCTGGCCAGGAATTAGCGGTCCACCACGACCGCAAAGGTATGTGTCTGATTAGGAGGTCAAGGAAAACTTCTTTTGAAAGATCCCGGGACTGAGGTCGATTAAGGTAAAAGTCCCTCTCATCAATTCCACAATAGTTGAGCAACAAAGATGATTAGGAAGCTAATTAGGTTCAGGCCGGTTTGCAAGAACCGGCAGTAAAAACCAGCGGGAGGGCTCCGCCCACTGACGTAGACGTCATCATAGGTGATCTGCGCATGTGCAGAAGCGGGCGCGATGTGAACCGGTAGTAAAGGTAAGTAGAACCCACCCCTGGCTAAAACATATAAAGAACGGTGGCTGGAACTGGGGGATGTCTAATTTAATGAACAGGAGGACTCGGGGGTGACATGATAGCATGTCTTCCAATATTTGGGGGGCTGCCACGAAGAAGAGGGAGTCAACCTGCCCTCCGAGGCAGGACAAGAAGCAACGGATGGAAACTGATCAAGGAGAGAAGCAACCTAGTCCTAAAGGAGAAATTTCCTAATAATGAGAACAAGTAACCAGTGGAACAACTTGCCTCCAGAAGTTGTGAATGCTCCAACGCTGGAGGTTTTTCAGAAGATGTTGGATAACCATTTTGTCTGAAGTGGTGTAGGGTTTGCTGCCTAAGCAGGGGGGTTGGACTAGAAGACCTCCAAGTGGTGTGGCCCGCCAGTGGCCAGCAGAGCTGGCAGCAGATTCGGACAGTGAGGAGGTTGGGGAGGAACATGGGCCAGTCCTGGAGTCGGGGGAAGGCTCTGATGAGGGCTCTGCGTCGGAGGCAGAGAAGGGGCCAGGGCCGGATGCCACTTATCAGCTGCCTTCGGAGTCGGACATCAGTGGGGCAGACGAACAGCTGGAGCCTGTTCCCGGTGTGTGCGCATGCACAGAGCTGCCAGACAAACAGCTAAAGAACAAGGGTCGACTCAGGAGTAAGGCCACAGGTGGACGATGAATGGCCCCTCCAGAGGGAATAAAAGAGGAGCGAAAGGGGAGTGGAGTTTTGCAGGAGGCAATTAGTTCATTCCTGCATTCTTGCCAAGTATTGCAGCGTCTGAAAGATATCAGTCTGGCTACTCTCCAAGCCTGATAAAGGTCGGTAATTGTGACCCATCTTGAAAGACTGTGAGAGAGGAAAGACTTTGCTGGAGAGGAATTCACTGTCAATTAAATAAAAGGGGTTTATCGGGACGAGGACTCGGTGCTGCTGGGGAAGCCTAGTTCAGAACCCAAGGATCCTTCCAGCTCTATTCTATCCTAAATAAGTAAAAGTCAAGGACTGCCCGTCTGGAAGGAAGGTGCAGGAAGGAAGGAAGGAAGGAAGGAAGGAAGGAAGGAAGGAAGGAAGGAAGGAAGGGGAGCCGGGGGAAGTGACACACATCCTGAGTTGCAGAACCAATGGAGTAAGCAGGTAAATCAGTTTAGGCAGCTGAAAGTAAGCCGTGGGAGCTGTTATCCTCCTTGGTGTGGATGACTTCATAGTTATCACTTCCCCATCTTTTCAATTTTCAAAGGACTTTACTTCATACTTCACATGTCGGGCAGTGTGCCATGCACGCCATTCACCTTAGCCCTCTGATGATGAGGATGCTGTACGTAGGAAGGTCCCTTTCCTGAATTCTCCTTTCTCCCGTTCCCTGGATGCTAAGAGAGCAGAATAAGCCCACCTATACGGAGCCATGTAAAGGGACGCGGTGGCTCAGTGGCTAAGATGCTGAGCTTGTCGATCAGAAAGGTTGGCAGTTTGGCGGTTCGAATTCTAGTGCTGCGTAATGGGGGTGAGCTCCTGTTACTTGTCCCAGCTTCTGCCACCCTAGCAGTTTGAAAGCACGTAAAAAAAAAAATGCAAGTAGAAAAATAGGACCCCCTTTGGTGGGAAGGGGAACAGCGTTCCGCGCACTCTGATGTTTAGTCATGCCAGCCACATGACCACGGAGACGTCTTCGGACAGCGCTGGATCTTCGGCTTTGAAACGGAGATGAGCACCGCCCCCTAGAGTCAGGAACGACTAGCACAGGGGCCTGCAACCTTAAACACTCAAAGAGCCATTTGGACCCGTTTCCTACAGAAAAGAAAACACCGGGAGCCACAAAACCTTTCCCGTGCCTGACTATTTCTTGAGCGGCCACAAAACTAGCCTATGTAGTTGAATTAAAGATTCTGTTTTCTTCTGAAACTTTTCTTTTCTTGCATTTATCTATGGTATCTATACAAACATTTTATTCTCCCAGGCTTTTTTTTTTTTTTAATTATGGCTATCCTATTTTGAATCTCGGCAGATTGCAACATCGACCGGATTCTCATTGGTGATGATGAGATATTAAATGGGATCAGAGCTGGTTAGAAGTTGAAGGGTAGGACTGGGAAGCCCAAACAACACCCCGACGACAATATTTCTGCATCATTGCCAAGAAGACTGCAATGGACGTGCTTGAACACAACTTGAAATTGACACGACATTTACCATTTTTTTTTTTTATCCTGGATTGACGGAGAGCCCGTCCCTGTTCTTTGATCTGATGCCTAACTCGATTGCTAATTGGTTTCCTTTGAAGGTTTATTGAAAAAAAAAAAAATAATGCTGGCGTTTACTCCCAAGTTATGTGCATGAGAGCAAGATGGAACTTATCCCCTGTTATAGTGCATGGTTAATGTTGAGCTTTATTTATTCGTTAATCCCATTTACAGACTGCTGCAGTGTGAAAGGATTCCCAGCAGTTCACAAAGACAATCATACACAATATGGAATAAAAATACACAAAACATCCCACAGTCCAGCAAAATAAGCTGTACGTTACCAATTATAGACCCAACACCGATTTGTATCCTCGGTCAAGAAAGTATCACAGCCAAGATACCCCTACAGAATAACCGAGAAGTTGGAAAGGACCTTGGAGGTCTTTTAGGGCCAACCCCCTGCAGAAGCAAGAGGCCCTATACCATTGATGGCGAATCTTTTAGCGACCGAAGTGCCCAAACTGCAACCCAAATCCCACTTATTTAATTTAAATTAATCTGAATACTGAGGTTTTAGTTTAGAAAAAAACAACTCATACATTAACACTTTTTGTCTTAAAAGAAAAACACAATTAACAGGAGCTTCCAATGATACAAACAACTTTCGATATTTACAATTTCGGGCCCAGCTCAGGGGTGAAATCCAGCAGGTTCTGACAGGTTCTGGAGAACTGGTAGTGGACATTTTGAGCGGTTCGGAGAACCGCTAGCGGAAATTTTGAGTAGTTTTGGGAGAACGGGCAAATACCACCAGAGTAGGGTGGGAATGGAGATTTTGCAATATCTTTCCCACCAGGAATGGGGGAGGGAATGGGGATTTTGTAGTATCCTTCCCTGGAGTGGGGGAGGGAATGGGGATTTTGCAGTATCCTTCCCCTGCCCCGCCCACCAAGCCACACCATGCCCACCAAGCCACGCCCACAGAACTGGTAGTAAAAAAAATTGGATTTCACCACTGCCCAGCTCAACCATAATCTTATTTAATTATGTTTTTACATTTCTGAACTGTCCACCTCCCTCAAGAGAGGGAACCTTGCTGATGGCAGCTCTGTCACTAAATACATTTGGGCAACATTAATAGAGGATTTGAAAACCAAAATCAAACACAGCCTTCCCACTCATCTTTCTAGCGATTTTATGGCCCACTTCACCTATTCTTAAAACACCAAATATTCCTGGTTGCAATGCTCCATCTACAAGATAGAAGTAATTGTCGACTGTCAATGGCGAATATTTTCAGGTCCAAGGAGCAGTCGAGATAGGAGCCAATTTGCTCTTTCAGCCTTCCTGCCCTCCTTCCTGAAGTGTGGATTCAACGAGCAACCTGGGAACTCTAAAATTCACCGCTCTTTAGAAAGCGGCTGAAGACAAGAGAAGGAACAGGAAGGAAAGCACAAACTGGATTGCACCAAGATGACTCGAATCATTGCAAGAACAGATTTCAAAACACTTTCAAAAAAAAAAAAAAAAGCCCAGAGCGAGAGCAAAAGACCCAAAAGTTCTGGTTCTGTTAAAAGCATTTCTGCAAGAGAGATATGGCCACGCTGATAGGAAACAAAACAAGGTTAAGGAACGATCCCGTTTGCGAGGCGCAGGGAAGTTCTGGTTGCTGGATTGGGTGGTATCTATTGGGGCTTCAGAAAAAAAACAAGAAACTCTTTCACAAGTTAAAAGTAAGGCTTTTCAGCTACTGTATTTGTACTTTTCTGCTGGTTGGCACATTTGGGATTTTGAGAATATGTCCACTAGGCACAAGAACAGTTTTTCCCGAATGCCATCACTCTGCTAAACAAATAACTCCCTCAACACTGTCAAACTATTCACTAAGTCTGCACGACCATTAATTCTATTTCTATTCTATTCTATTCTATTCTATTCTATTCTATTCTATCTTCTATTCTATTCTATTCTATTCTATTCTTATTCTTATTCTATTCTATTCTTCTCTAGTCTACTCCATTCCATTCCATCTTGTGTGGCTCATGTGCTAACCCCAAAGCACTCATGGTACTGGACTACACAGAGTTGTGTGTATTTTTGTGCTTTGTTCCCTCTGCTTTTTGAAATGGTCATTGTTTTTAAAGCCAAAAAAAACCCCAAGTATAATTCGACAACTAACGTTTGAGAAAGTATGACTTCGCAGAAAGACTAGTGGAAGCTTGGAAGCAACTTCCAGCAGAGGTAGTGGGGCTCAATTGTCAGTCACCGAGTTTAAATGAGCATGCCCATCATCTGACAAAAATTAAAAATAAAAGTAATAAAATATAAATAGTTAAAAATAATTAATTACAAAGAAAAAAACCCCAAAATAAAGAGGAGACTCCATGGGATCACTAGGTCTTTTTTCTGCTATCCGTTCTCTATAATTAAAACGAATCATAGTAGGCTATACGAAGTGGTACCATTGATCCCCTAGGACAATAGAATAACAGAGTTGGAAGGGACCTTGGAGATCTTCTAGTCCAACCCTTGCTCAGGCAGGAAGCTCTATACCATTTCAGACAAATGATTGTCCAATCTCTTCTTAAAAAACTTCCGGTGTTGGAGCAATTCACAACTTCTGGAGGCAAGTTGTTCCACTGATTAATTGTTCTCACTGTCAGGAAGTTTCTCCTTAGTTCTAAATTGCTTCTCTCCTTGGTTAGTTTCCATCCATTGTTTCTTGTCCTGCCCTCAGGTTCTTTGGAGAATAGCTTGACTGCCTCTTCTTTGTGTGTTCAAATATTGGAACCCCTTCTTGCTGCACAGGATATTCCCTACCATCGCTTTCTTTTGAACGTATTCCTATCAGTGGTGGGTTTCAAATTTTTTTACTACCGGTTCTGTGGGCGTGGCTTGGTGGGCGTGGCAGGGGAAGGTTACTGCAAAATCCCCATTTCCTCCCGATCAGCTGGGAATCGGGAGGCAGAGAATAGATGGGGGCAGAGCCAGTCAGAGGTGGTATTTGCCGGTTCTCCGAACTACTCAAAATTTCCGCTACGGTTCTCCAGAACTGGTCAGAACCTGCTGAAACCCACCTCTGATTCATATATACAACCCATAAACACAACTTTCACCACTGGTATAGTTCTTATTGCAAAACCAGGGGCATGCCAGAGAATGCGAACCACCCACCTCCACCACACATACCTGTGTAATGAAAAAGGACCAACAAACAATGCAGCCTAAAGCTGCGGCACTGTTAATTTCCTTCCCCTTGGGGGTCACTGGAAAAGAAACCTTAACAAAAAACAACCTTTGCCTTTGGCCAATGGTTTCCCTCCAGACTCCCCCACCCCCGGCTGGCAAAAGCCCGGCTAGCCATGGAAAAGCTTCTGTAATTCCATGGAATTTGTCCCCCACCATTGTTGAATGTGTTGTTTTATAACCTCGCTTGCCAGTTGAAATGTACAGTTCGACTTGTTTTATGCTTTCCAGGTTCCCTGACCTACTTTGTGGAAAGGAGGAGAAGAAAAAAAAAAGGGGGGGGGGGACAAAGCCTCACAATGACTCACAACCCTTCTGCTCTGCCAGCGTTTCTTTTTATCATTTCCCTTGAAAATAAAAGTAAGAGGAACAGGAGAAGCGAGCCAACTTCCATGGGTGGCTTCTGTGCATTCAGGAACGGAGGTCATCTTTTGACTCCAGCCAAGGTTGGCCGAAACAGGAGAGACTGAGCATCTTCCTGCACCAGACAGAAAATAAAGTTTATATCTTAAAATTATGGAAATGGGTCTTGCGGACTCTTTTGACACTTGAAAATGGCCTAGAAAGTTTGAATGTTTTTTTTTGGGGGGGGTGGCTCTTTTCTTTAGCAGATAATGCATAAATAAAATGCCTGCTTAAATCTGCCATTCTGTGTTTCTGCTCTTGACAATTCTTTGGAAGGAAAATGCCCGCTTTATACCCTGTTGCCGGCTGTGCCAGGAAGTTTCTCCCAACACTTAAAATAGAGCCAAGACTGGTGGCATACAGCTGTCAAGCTTGCCCCATCGAGGCATTATCTGAAGCATTCGCTGCAGAGCATGATTAACAAACTCAAGAGTTGCCATTTGTCGTGCCCTAAAAACTTCCCAAAACTATCCGTCTGCAAGAAGAGATTTTATATCAATTGCACTGTTGTCTATAAGTTCATTTATTTAAACGCTATTAAAATTCTGGCCAAGTCTCATTCATGCCCAAATATGAGATGCGTGAACATCTCTCTTCTAAAATATTCGGTTAAGCGTTCTTTTGGAACAATTATATAATGGTTCTGTGCCATTTCTTGGGGCAAGCTAGCCACACTGGGGTTCAAATTATTAGTATTTCATTATCATCATCATCATCATCATCATCATCATCATGGTCAAGAACAAGCACTACAAACTAATGTCATGAAAGCAAAGATACAAAAATCCACCGACAATCCAAACTGACGACTTTGCAACAACGAAGTCGAAACTGTTTCACATTTAATATGTGAATGCAGCAAAATCGCACAAACTGATTACAAAGCTAGACACGACCAAGTTGCTAAATGAATCCACTGGTCATTATGTAAAAAATACAACTTACCTGTAACCAAAAAGTCACGGGAACATAAAGTGATCAAGCAACTGCATTTAAAATTCCAGCCAAGAGTTATTAGTTTGCACACTTTGCAGAAAGCAATGCTACAGATGAGTATGATCGGTCTACAGGGTGTGTGAAATTCATATAGAGAGATCAGGAAAGCAGATAGGGATTGAGGAGACACCCATACCACCATGTTTGTCTTAGAGCAGGGGTCTCCAACCCCCGGTCTGTGGACTGGCACTTGACCATGCCAGAAACTGGTCCACACAAACAAGCGAAGTCCCATCCTAGGGATGCAGGCAGCAAATGAAACCAGGACCCCTCCGATCTGTGGAAAAACCTCTTTCCATGGAACCAGTCTCTGGTGACCCAAACTTTGGGGGCCGCTGTCTTAGAGCACAGAATGATGAGAGAGGATGATTGTGGTCTGCTTTTCACACACACACACACACACACACACACACACACACACACACACACACAAAGGCAACGTGCCCTGCCCTCAGTTCTCAAAACTTTCCCAACACTCCACAAACCACCATCAACGCTCAAAATGTCCTCACCATTTTCGAATTCCAGACCTCCCGCTGAAGTTAGTAAGTTCTGAGAGGGCAGCCTTTTAAGAACCTGAAAAATAATAAAATAACAGAACGTCAAGTTTTATGCCCTACAAACTCCATCATGTTTGTGTTTTTGTACAATAGACTGATACAAGAAACTACACCAGTGACAATAGCAGATCAATCAAGAAATCAATCAAGGCTTGTCTGTTCAATGTTGTCTAAAAGTGAGAATTAAGCGAGAATCAAATTATTTAGAAGATGTGATAGAGGTATCCTTAAGGTAGTAATGATCCCATTTTTTAAAGTGGGAGACCAGTCCTTTCCCGAGTTTAGGCACACCAATGTTCTTGACAAAGTCCAGGATGCAAAATATCCAACAATAGAACTGAAGAAGCTTCTTGGATAAGAAGCAAAACATTTTCAAGGAAACAATTAAGAAAATTGCTGCTTGCAATTACTGCAAGTTCAAATCTCACCAGGCTCAAGGTTGACTCAGCCTTCCATCCTTTCAAAGGTAGGTAAAATGAGGACCCAGATTGTGGGGGCAATAAACCGACTTTGTATAAATATACAAAAGTATGAAGGCTATTGCTTAAAGCATTGTATGCCGCCCTGAGTCTCCGGAGAAGGGCGGCATATAAATTAAAAGAAAAAAAAAAAATTAAAAAAATAAAATAAAAATCCAGTTGCCTTTTGGAAAAGCATCTTTGGGATATCAAAGAATAGGCGAATTTACACTCATCCTTTTTTCTAATATACTAAGGTTTAACTTGCGACACAATCTTCTCTACCAATAAATCTTCAGAGGAGCAGAAAAACTTTTCTTTTTGATTGTTCATGGCATAATACATTTTATAGTTTGCATTCAGCGAGAGCCTGCTCCATGCTGAAGTACTAAAAATAAGTTTTCTTGTACTATTCATTACTTTTTTCCCCTTTTTTATTCATGTGAGACAAAATTAAGATTTCCACATCACACTTGGTTAAATTATGTTTTAAAGTGCACACATTACACTGGATCATAAAATAGCCAAGTGGGATGGGTTTGCAGGTAAATCTCAGAAAAACTAATTGAAGTTCAAAGTTAATGAGTAGGTACCGGTATTAAGGCAGTCACTAGATTTACAACTTTAGGATTAAGACTAGTTTAAGCATCTTGTGGTGAATTAGCTTTACTGTTTTCATTATTACTTTAATCCATGCGGAAAACTTTGTTTTCCCATTGTATATGTGTTTTATGTTGGGAGGGTATAAAAATGGTGAAGAAGCCACCCAGCCAGCTTAGCTTGGAGAATATGGAGCTTCAGTACTAGATGATTACTTGAAATTGAAAATTAAATCAGCCATCTCCACATTGGTATCCATATGACTTGAGATAATTAGATGGGAAATTGGAAATGAGGAAATTGTAATTAGAAATATCTAGCAAGCAGCTTGAATTAAAGAAAAACCAAGCCAGCAGAGTGAGCAAGTTTAGCCAGAGATGTTCTTAAAAGGAGAAGGCGCATAAAACTCCAACACGTACAATTCCTGTGGGGAATTTGCTCTTGATGCTGCCCAAAGATAAATAAAGTGTTGAAATGAGGGAACCTGACTTTCTGGTTTGGGGACTCTTTAGTCACAAAGTGTGTTTTAAATATGGGAGACAGAAACATTGTTTTTTTATTTCCTCTGTAACTTTGTTTTTTTATCTCATTGTTTTGCCTACTTGCAAAGGAAGAGGAGATTATTTGGAAAGATGGTTTGACGTAGCTCAACTAATGGAGAATGCTATTTATTATATAATTAGTAATCCTGTATCTGCATGTATTTGTATATTTACCTACATGGATGTTGTATGAAGATAAATCTATCTGTCCATATAAATGTACATCTACATACAATATACAACATACAAGATAAAATATTATAATTATATTATGTACTATTGCATCTAGTAGCTCAAGCAGGAAAACATATACCATTTTAGTAATAATAATAATAATAATAATAATAATAATAATAATAATAATAATAATAATAGCAGCAACCCATATCAACCATTAGCACCAGTCAATGGTATTTGTGATGCATTTTTTAATATTCAGTTGACTGAGTTTCATGTTTAATGAATAAAGATAATAATAATAATAATAATAATAATAATAATAATAATAATAATAATAATAATAATAATAATAAATAAACCCGTATCAACCATTAGCACCAGTCAATGGCATTTGTGATGCATTTTTGAATGTTCAGTTGACTGAATTTCATATTGAATGAATAATAGTTTATAATAAACAATAAAAATAAATAAATATAAATATAATAATATAAATGTTAATGTTAATATTAATAATAAAAATAAAAACAACTGCTATAACAACATCATAAAATAGGCCCGAAAAAAAAAAGCTCCCCCCCGTAACTAAGCAACCGGGGTCGCCTCGGAACGGACTGACGGCCTTCTCGACCCGGAAGTGCTTTTCCCAGCACCGGAAGTGAGAGGCCGACAGGACTTTATCACCGAGGCGGGTTGCCAGGTAATTGCGGGGTGTTTCTCGAGTGCCCCGGCGGGAAGAAAAGAGAACCGGCGGAAAAAAAAACTAAAGGGCTCCGGAGGGCCTCGGTGGCGCGGCCAGCGTGTCCCTGTCTCTCTCTCTCTCTCCCGGGCCGGGCTTCCATGACTCCGGACTTGGCCTGGAGTAGGTAGAGGAGGCTGGAGGCAAAAGACCCGGATGTTGGGCGGGGCCTGCTGTGACGCGACGTGGCTGAGCCTGCGCGGTGACGTCACGGCTCAGGAAGGGGATTGGTTGGCTACGGGAGAGGGCGTGGTCCGGGCGTGGCTAACGCGAAGGTGGGGGGGGTGAATGCCAGCTGGCGCTTCCTTCGTCCTCCTTGCAGGGTTGTTGTGTAGCAGAGACCTGTTGGAGAAGGTGACGTGGTTTACTCGCTCTGCTCCTCTGGGGAGGGAGGGGGGATTATGAAATTATGAACTTTTGAAGGGCAGTTTTGAAGGAGGGGAGGGGAGGGCTTCCTAGGACTACAGTTCCCATGATTGAAGGAAGGGACTACAATACCCATCTTCCTCTGAAGCCGAGCCACCCAGGGCAACACAGAGCAAAACCTGGACTGAGAGACGACTTTTTGCCTTGGATATAAAGGTCAATCCAGATACAGGTAGTCCTCGACTTACGGCGACCGTTCCAAGTTTCAACGGCACTGAAAAATGTGACTCATGACTGGTTTTTTTTTCCCCCCTCACAGTTATGACGTTTGGAGCATCCCCACGGTCAACATTCAGAGGCTTGGCAGCTGACTCACATTTACGACGTGTCCCGGGGTCACGCGATCCCCTTTTGCGACCTTCTTGACCAGCAAAGCCAATAGGGAGAGCCGGGTTCACTTAAGAAACCATGTGACAACTCCAGCGGTTCACTTGACAAAGGTGGCAAGAAGAGTTGTAAAACGGAGCAAAACGCCGCTTAACAAATGTCTCCCTTCGCGACATGAATTCTGGGCTCACTTGTGGTCGTAATTCAACAACTGCTGTGATTCACTTAACCACGGTGGCAAGACAAGTCGTAAAATGGGGCAAAAGTCACTTAATGGGGGTTGTACATCAAGTTACGACCACAATGGAGACGAGCATTTGTCGCTAAGTGAGAAATTGGTTGAGTTTTGCCCCATTTTAGCAATGGCAATAGCACTTAGACTTATCTACCACTTCATAGGGCTTTTACAGCCCTCTCTAAGCGGTTTACAGAATCAGCCTCTTGCCCCCCAACAATCTGGGTCCTCATTTTACGACTTTTCTTGCCACGTTTGTTAAGTGAATCCCTGTGGTTGTTAAATTAGTCACACGGTTCTTAAGTGAATCCGGCTTCCCCCGTTTTCTTGTCTTGTCTTGCCGGAAGGGCTCAAAAGGGGATCGCGTGACCCCTGGGACACAGCGATATTTGCTGATAAAGAAATAAAGAGAGAATAGTGTAGATCTATTTCAAGCTATTTAGCTCTCATCAGCTAGCCATACCCTTACTCGGATTCCACCTTGGGCTGCCTGCTTATTAGGCAGTTGTATTAACCTCTGAGCCACAAGTTCTCCTCCCTTTATCAATTTGAGCCAGGGGAGAGATTAAGTGTTTTTCTGTCGAAGCACCTGGTCTGCTAGATTGGAACTGAAAGGCGAAAGGGAAGCAGGATGCTCCCTCCCATATTGGGGTAGACCAGGTGCTTTGACAGAAAAACACTATATATGTGTGTGTGTGTGTGTGTGTATGTGTATGTGTATGTATGTATATATGTACTTTATGTAAGATGTATGATATATATATATATATATATATATATATACACACACACACACACACACACACACACACACACACACACATATACACACACACTACTATACCAATACAATGCAATGCAATACAATACAATACAATACAATACAATACAATACAATACAATACAATACAAGCTATGCTATACTACCATGTTTCCCCCAAAATAAGACATCACCTGATAATAAGCCCAATCAGGCTTTTGAGCATATGACAATAAGGCCAAGCACTTATTTCAGGGTTCAAAAAAATATAAGACAGGGTCTTTTTTTCGGGGAAACACAGTGTCTATGTCTGTCTGTCTAACTTATCTATTTATGTATCATCTATCTATCTATCTATCTATCTATCTATCTATCTATCTGTGTCTGTCTATCTCTATCTATCTATCTATCTATCTATCTATCTATCTCTGTCTATCTTCTATCTATCTGTCTGTCTGTCTGTCTTTGTCTGTCTGTCTATCATCTACCCTGTTTTCCCCTAAATAAGACATCCCCTGATAATAAGCCCAATTGGGCTTTTGAGCATATGACAATAAGGCCAAGCGCTTATTTCAGGGTTCAAAAAAATATAAGACAGAGTCTTATTTTCGGGGAAACACGGTATACTAATACTATACTATACTATGCTCTATTTTGCTCTGCTCTGCTCTACTGTGATGGTTGACCTTCCGCTCTAAGCTTTGTGCCAAAACTCCTTAAGAATTTTATTTTTCTCTCACATTCTTCGTTTGTATAAAAACAGTTCGGAGTCTCTAGGCGTGGTTCCTTTACCGGGATCGACCTGGGTTTTGGGTTGTGAATTCCTGAAGCGCTTCCTGATGTGAACCTTGTGCATGTGAATATGTCTTTTCAGGCGAAAAGAGCCCGGAGCCATGCCAGCTTTGCCTCTGGATGAACTCCAGTTTACGGAAAAAGATTCACTGACTGGGAAGATCAAAACTTTACCAGCGCTGGTAAGCGGAGTTTAAAAGCCATTGCTCAGCCGTTCGATGGCTTCTAACTATGGGCCTCTTTGTGATTGAAGCCTATCTATCTATCTATCTATCTATCTATCTATCTATCTATCTATTTATTTATTTATTTATTATATTTCTATACCGCCTTTCTCCCGTAGGACTCAAGGCGGTGTACAGTCAAGAAAAATATAGATACACAAACATCATAAAATTGCTAATTAAAATTATTATTATAACATAGTTTGGCCCAATTAAATAGAACCTAAAAATAGATAACATTTTAAAAACATTCACATGTTCATATGTTTAGCCCCGCCTGTTGGAACATCAGGGTTTTGAGGCCACGGCGGAAAGCACGGAGATCAGGGATATTCCGTATCTCCGGGGGCAGTTCATTCCAAAGGATTGGAGCCCCCACAGAGAAGGCCCTCCCCCTGGGAGTCGCTAGTCGACATAATTTGACTGACGGTACCCTGAGTAGTCCCTCCCTGGGAGAATGAACTGGTCGGTGGGAGGCTATTGGTGGCAAAAGACGGTCCCGTAGGTACCCAGGTCCTAAGCCATGGAGCGCTTTAAAGGTGATAACTAACACCTTGAATCGCACCCGGGAGACCACCGGGAGCCAGTGCAGCTCGCGTAGGAGAGGTGTTACATGGGCGTAACGAGCTGCGCCCATAATCACCTGTGCGGCTACGTTCTGGACCAGTTGGAGCCTCCGGGTGCTTTTCAAGGGGAGCCCCATGTAGAGAGCATTACAGTAGTCTATGATCTGCCTTTGTCTGTCTGTCTAGTCTAGTCTAATCTAGTGAAAAAAAAGACTAGGGGGAGACATGATAGCAGTGTTCCAATATCTCAGGGGCTGCCCCAAAGAAGAGGGAGTCAAGCTATTCTCCAAAGCCCCTGAAGGCAGGACAAGAAGCAACGGGTGGAAACTCATCAAGGAGAGAAGCAACCTAGAACTAAGGAGAAACTTCCTGACAGTGAGAACAATTAACCAGTGGAACAACTTGCCACTAGAAGTTGTGGGTGCTCCATCACTGGAGGTTTTTAAGAAGAGGTTTTTAAGAATCTCCTGCTCGAGCAGGGGGTCAGGCTAGAGGACCTCCAAGATCCCTTCCAACTCTTGTTATTCTGTGAAATAAATAGCAATCCACTTTACTCCTCCTCAGCCATGGTTTTTTTAAAAACAGGACAAGACAAACTGCAAAGCATCCTCCTCTCTACATCCTCCCGATGTACATTTGTGCTGGATGAGGTGCAGGAAAAAGTGAAGTCCTGCTCACAAACCTGGAAAACACTTCAGTGTCTCGCCGAAGTTGTTTATCAGGCTGCAGACTGAAGAAGCCCATTGATTTTAAAACGGCAATTACCGTCTGTTGACTCTCTCCAAGGCTTCAGAAAGGAGACTGCCATAAATTGGGGGAGCTGCCAAAACCATTTGAGCAGAAGCCACTGCGTGAAGTTAAAAAATATAGGGACAAATAGACATCTGTATTTCTAGGGGAAGGGATTTATATAGTCTCCGCTGCCAGCTGGTAAACCATCGTGGAAGATGAGTCTTCGGTTCTTGGGTTTGAGCTGAGTTGCGGCATTCCTGGATATAAACATAGGTGGGTCCTCGACTTACAGCCACAATTGATCCCAACATTTCTGTTGTTAAATGAGACATTTGTTTAAGGGAGTTTTGCCCCATATTACAGCCTTTCTCACCGCGGTCGTTAAGTGAATCCGGCTCCCCTATTGACTCCGCTTGTCCGGAGATCACATGACCCCGGAGGTAGTCCTCGATTTACGACCACAATTGATCCAGCATTTCTGTTGTTAAATGAGACATCTGTTTAAGGGAGTTTTGCCCCATATTACAGCCTTTCTCACTGCGGTCGTTAAGTGAATCCGGCTCCCCTATTGACTCCGCTTGTCCGGAGATCACATGACCCCGGAGGTAGTCCTCGATTTACAACCACAATTGATCCCAACATTTCTGTTGTTAAATGAGACATTTGTTTAAGGGAGTTTTGCCCCATATTACAGCCTTTCTCACCGCGGTCGTTAAGTGAATCCGGCTTGTCTGGAGATCACACGACCCCTGGACGCTGCTACCGTCATAAATCTGAGTCAGTTGCCAAGGGTCTGAAATTTTAAATCACCGGATCGCTACAACGATCATAAGTATGAAAAGCGGTCGTTAAGTCCCTTTTTTTTCCAGTGCCGTTCTACCTTCGAATGGTCACTAAGCAAGCCGTTGTAAGTTGAGGACTGCCTGTATTTTGGGAACACGGCAGAGCAGGAGGAAAGAGAAAAGTAGAATCTCCCTAATTTAAAAAGCTTCTCAAAATATTGTAAGGCAAGTCCCCCCCCCCCATCTCTTCCCTCCCTCCCACCCACCCACAGAGGAGGGGGTCAAGCTATTTTCCAAAGCACCCAAAGGCCAGACAAGGAACAATGGATGGAAACTGATCAAGGAGAGATTCAACCTGGAAATAAGGAGGAATTTTCTGACAGTGAGAACAATCAACCGATGGAACAGAAGTTGCCTTCGGAAGTTGTGGGAGCTTCATCCCTGGAGGCTTTCAAGAAGAGACTGGACTGCCATCTGTCAGAAAGGGTGTGGGGTCTCCTGCTTGGGCGGGGGATTGGACTAGATGACCTACAAGGTCCCTTCCAACTCTTATTAAATTGTCACCTTAAAATGCTAATCAAGATTAGCACTAGCACAATTCTGGAAAAGCGATCGATTGCCAACGGATCAGGAATTAATACAAAAGATATATACATGCGCAGAGATGGATAGACTAACTTTAGAGTTACAGGATAAGGAGGACTCTAAATATTATGAAACATGGAATAGATGGTACCAATGGATAAACCAGAGGAAAGGAAATGGGTAGAGATGAAATTTAGAAGAAATCAATATAACAAAAAACAGCACTGTCAGAGGTATAGAATATGGAATACTTTATTGTATGTTTGTATATATGTACATATAATACATATAATATATTTATATAGAATAATGGAAATTAGCTAATAGGTGACGTTTATGTACTGTATATGTAAATTGGTTTCTCAATTGTGAGAAACTTGTATGTTTTTAAATGTTTTTTCTTTTAAACAATGAAGTTTAATTATTAAAAAAAAAAAATGCTAATCAGAAGATCCTTTGGGATGAAGCTGAAAGGCAGGCATGCCAGCATCTCAAAAAGACCAAACACCAATTTGCTGGCCGGCCAAATTTTCCTGCAAACATGCAAATTGGTCCTTGGCGGATAAGCTCTCACCGGAGAAAGCAAGACCAAGGACTACTGTTTTGTCTCTTGCCTTCCCACCCACCCACTACCCCGTTTTGTCTTTTTCAGCATCCCCGAAACAAAACCGACCGCTCTTTTGTGGTGTACAAGCCTCTCCCGAGCACCGAAGATCCAGCCCTGGTGGAGGAGTTTTCCGAACGAGCCAGATTTATCGCGGGGGATCTGGATTGGCTCCTGGCTCTGCCTCATGATAAATTCTGGTGCCAGGTACTGTTTTTGTTGTTGTTGTCAATGAGAAAAGGTGGAAAGAAAAGAGGATTTTCAGGTAGAACAATAAAGGTAAAAGGTAAAAGCTTCCCCTCGCACATTTGTGCTAGTCGTTCCTGACTCTAGGGGGCAGTGCTCATCTCTGTTTCAAAGCCGAAGAGCCAGCGCTGTCCGAAGACGTCTCCGTGGTCATGTGGCCGGCGTGACTCAACGCCAAAGGCGCACGGAACGCTGTTCCCTTCCCACCAAAGGGGGTCCCTATTTTTCTACCTGCATTTTTTACCTGCTTTCGAACTGCTAGGTTGGCAGAAGCTGAGACAAGCAACGGGAGCTCACCCCGTTACGCGGCACCAGGGATTCGAACCGCTGAACTGCCGACCTTACGATCGACAAGCTCAGCGTCTTAGCCACCGAGCCACCGCGTCTAGATAGAACGAGAGAGGCAAGTTAACCAGTTGGCAGAAGCAGGGAATCAGCGGAATAACTTCTCTCCCCGAATTGCGGGTGCTCCGTTATCATGAAAAGGTTGGACATCCATAGCTATCCTTGCCAGCCTTCCCTCTCCTGGTGGCCTCTTGTAAGGCTGGGCTGTTTATAAGCCCCAGTAGGCTAAGGTGATCTTTGGGGGGCATCCAGGATGTGAAGCCAGCTGTTAGACTTTTTAGGATAATAAAGGAGGATGTTTGTAGCGAGGGGTTGACGCGAGGGGTCCCGGGTGCTCTCTAAACTTGCTTGTTTCCTTGCAGATCCCACAGTCCTCCTCTTTTTCCTTTCTGCAAACCCCTATCCCCTTCTAGCACTGATAATGTTACCCAGTTTGGTAATGAAACATCTGCGAGAAAACCCCCAAGCTCAGAGAGCACCAAGGACCTCACAGTCTCCTCCTCCTCCTCCTCCTCCTCCTCCTCCTCCTCCTCCTCCTCCTCCTCCTCCTCCTCCTCCTCCTCCTCCTCCTCCTCCTCCTCCTCCTCCTCCTCCACAAACCCCACTCCCTTCTAGCACTGATGACTTTACCCAGTTTGGTAATGAAATGTCTGTGAGAAAACCATCAAGCTCAGAGAGCACCAAGGACTCCACAGTCTCCTCCTCCTCCTCCTCCTCCTCCTCCTCCTCCTCCTCCTCCTCCTCCTCCTCCTCCTCCTCCTCCTCCTCCTCCTCCTCCTCCACAAACCCCACTCCCTTCTAGCACTGATGACGTTACCCAGTTTGGTAATGAAACGTCTGTGAGAAAACAAGCCAACTCTGACAGCACCCAGGATCCCCTGTTTAGGATAGTTTAGCAGCCTTTTGACAAAGGTTCCAGTGAAGTTTCTCAGTGGTTGAAAGAATGGAAGAGAGAAGACCTCTGATGGGGTGTCCTGGCAATTTCCCCCACCCCCCGCCAGTCAATTAATCAGGAAGCATACACGAAAGGGAGATTCAAGATGGAAACCTCACATGGCCAGTTGTTGTTTTTCTTCTCCCTGAACCAAATTCCCTGGAAACCTTTGCTTTCTCCCCCGCAGGTCATTTTTGACGAGTCGCTCCAGAAATGCCTGGATTCGTACCTGCGCTATGCTCCCCGCAAGTTCGACACCAGGACGGACCTCCCTGCTGAGGTGAAAGACCTGGAGAAGCGTCTCCATCGGAGCGTTTTCCTAACCTTCCTCCGCATGTCTACCCACAAGGAATCCAAAGTAAATGCAGCTTGCTTTCTTTCTGTTTTTTTTATAAAGTTTTTTATTCATTTTCCATTTAATAGATAGATAGATAGATAGATAGATAGATAGATAGATAGATAGATAGATAGATAGATATAAACATTTCATCTGTCCTTAAGCGGTGTGTTGTCTGGGTACAAATATTTCTGTGCAACATCCTTCCACAAACTATATACATTGAACAATTCTACCTTGTGTAACTCTTAATTTCCTTCATAACGTATCTTCTAATAAAAATACAAATATATATATATATATATATATATATATATATATATATATATATATATATATATATATATATATATATATATATATACATACTGCTCAAAAAATTAAAGGGAACACAAGCAGAAGACATCCGAGATCTGAATGAATGAAATAGCCTTATTAAATACTTTGTTCTTTACATACAGTAGTTTATACACTGCTCAAACAACTAAAGGGAACCCAAAACTACTGTATATAACGAACAAAGTATTTAATAAGGCTATTTCATTCATTCAGATCTCGGGTGTCTTCTGCTTGTGTTCCCTTTATTTTTTTGAGCAGTGTAGATAAAAGCGAAAACCATTCACGCCATAATCATGAAATCTCCAGAACCGTAAAGCCTACAAACTTGAAATTTGCCACATATGTTCCTCTTGGCTTCTAGGTGCTCACTAAGAAAGGATTTTTCGAAATGACCATCAGAGCATTAGTATTTCCTATATTATTATTAACACGCTCTGATGCTAAGGAGTTCTACTCCCCCTCCCCACCTGAAAAGAAATCTGTTCCAAATGCAAAAACACAAGCAGAGGAGAGGAGTTTCACTTTCAGTTTTACTTTCACAGCAGGAAGCAGCTTTAATACAGAACACTTGAGCTAAGCCACAGCCAGGCTCCTTCCTGTCTCCTTCTTACTCACACAGCAAATACTGTTTCACTTTCCGAACAGCCCTCTGATGCTAAGGAGTTCTACTCCCCCTCCCCACCTGAAAAGAAATCTGTTCCAAATGCAAAACATTGAACTGATGATGTTACCTAGTTTGGTAATGAAATGTCTGGAAAGAAAACCACCAGGTTCAGAGAGCGCCAAGGACCCCACGGTTCAACCTTGAGCTGCAAATATTCTCTTCTGTTGAACAGACATTGTCCTGCACCGATCGCTACAATAGAGACCGTTTTGGCAGCTGTCAATAAACATCTTCCAATATCTCTCTTCCCTTCCTTCTCCCCCCCCCCCTTCCCTCTCTCCTGCAGGATCATTTCATTACACCATCGGTATTTGGAGAGGTCCTTTACAATAACTTCTTATTCGACATCCCCAAGATCTTGGATCTGTGTGTGCTGTTTGGAAAAGGCAATGGCTCCCTACTCCAAAAGATGATTGGTTAGTTCACAGGATTTGGGAGACAAGGGCGAAAGGCTACAGGAGGGGGAGCATCTCCCCTCATCCATCAGAAAGATATTAGATGCATTACCGTATTTTTCGGAGTATAAGACACACTTTTTCCTCCCCTAAAAGAGGGTGAAAATTTGGGTGCGTCTCATACACCGAATGTAGCCCCGCCCACCTGCTGGCCCCCACCCTTTGGCCTCTGCCTCCCAGCAAATAACCTCCTTGCAGCAAGCAGCAAACAGCCCATTTCAGCTTCAGCACAGCCTGATTAGCACAAGCAGTTGATTGCCGGTTGGATCGGCTTCCCGATCCTCAGCTGTTTCAAACTGCAGGGATTGCCGTTGCCTATTGCCACGCGGGCCTCCTGCAAGCAGGCAAATTGCTGGGAGGCAATTTTTTTTGTGTGTGCTAATCATTAGTCTGTGCTGAAAATGAAATTATAGCAGGTTTTAACTGTTTTTCGGGCCGTTTTTGGTGCATTTTCAGCCGTTTTCAGGCCTTTGGGGGCCGTTTTTTGGGTCGTTTTGGGCTGTGTTTTGGGCCAAAAATCGGCCCCAAAACAGGCAGGGGTGGGGCCAGCCAGTGGTGCGATTAGCCAGTTCACCAAACTGGGCAGAATTTTAACAACCGGTTTGCTCAAACTGATCCGAAACGGCTGACTCCCACCTCTGGGTTAGTGTAAATCTGAGCTGTCACACCAAGTAGAATGTAATTATCTGTACTGATCCCCGAAAGCTGGCTTCTCATCTTGAATAG
Source organism: Pituophis catenifer annectens (assembly GCF_029215685.1). NCBI lineage: Eukaryota > Metazoa > Chordata > Lepidosauria > Squamata > Colubridae > Pituophis > Pituophis catenifer. Next base: position 13,122,888 of record NW_027256890.1, read on the forward strand.
GTTGGCACAGCGAATGTTTGCTCGGTTTAATAGGTATTTTTGTACACCTTCTGGAATCTTCTAATAAAAATTAAACTCCAGCCACCGTTAAAAAAAAACAACACCCAAAACCCTGCAGCTTAATACTGTAGCATGACTGCTTACTTAGTTCAGTGAAACTGAATATTTAGATATCCCTCACTGAATTAAAGTGGCTTACCTGACTCTTTTTCAATTATTTGTTTGGCTCCCTATTTCAAGATGATTTTAAAAAGAGCGTAATTACATTTTTTGTTTTTTAATGTATCTATCTATGCTGAATCGTGGAAGGCAGCTTCTTGCCTGAAATACATTGGCCCAGTGAATATTTGCTTAGTTTAATAAGGATTTTCTACACCTTCTGGAATATCCTGATGAAAATTAAACCCATCTATCGTTAAAAAAAACCCCAACATATCTCTCAGCGGAATGCGGAATAATCAGTTCAGCGAGACTGAATATTTGGATATCACTCCCTGAACTAAAGGAGCAATCTAACTAAACGAAATTCAGTGGTGAAAAAAGTAAAATTCTGCATTTAGGCAAGAAAAACAAAATGCACAGGTACAATATAGGTGGTACCTTGCTCAATAGTAGTAACTGTGAGAGGGATCTTGGGGTCCTAGTGGACAATCATTTAAATATGAGCCAGCCGTGTGCAGAAGCTGCCAAAAAAGCCAACACAGTTCTAGGCTGCATAAACGGATAGAATCAAGATCATGTGAAGTGTTGATACCACTTTATAATATCTTGATAAGGCCACCCTTGGAATATTGCATCCAGTTTTGATCACCGTGATATAAAAAAAAAGATGTGGAGACTCTAGAAAGAGTGCAGAGAAGAGCAACAAAGAGGATTAGGGGACTGGAGGCTAAAATATATGAAGAACGGTTGCAGGAACTGGGTATGTCTAGTTTAATGAAAAGAAGGACTAGGGGAGACATGATAGCAGTCTTCCGATATCTCAGGGGCTGCCCCAAAGAAGAGGGAGTCAAACTATTCTCCAAAGCACCTGAGGGCAGGACAAGAAGCAACGGCTGGAAACTAATCAAGGAGAGAAGCAACCTGGAATTCAGGAGAAACTTCCTGACTGTGAGAACAATTAATCAGTGGAACTCCTTGCCACCAGAAGTTGTGAATGCTCCAACATTGGAAATTTTTAAGAAGAGGTTGGATAACCATTTGTCTGAAGTGGTGTAGGGTATCCTGCCTAAGCAGGGGGTTGGACTAGAAGACCTCCGAGGTCCCTTCCAACTCTTGTTATTCTATTCTATTCTATTCTAACCTTAGTCTCTTCAATGATTTGTTTGGCTCCCTACCTTGAAACGATTTTCGAAAAAGAGAATTAATACCGACCGGCTTTTTCAAAGGCACCGCTCAAAAATTTGTTCAGTCATGCGTCGAACATCGGATAACGTTGCTCATTTTTGGAAGTCTGCTTCTAATCTCTCTCGGGCGGTCTGCAGGCTTAGGCGGTTCCTTCCTCAACCCGCTGCCCCCCAAACAAGCCCGAGAAACTTAAAAAGAGCATTTTTGCTATGTTCAAAAGGCCAACCTGCTGCCAATCTTGTAAAACGATCCGTCTCTTAATTTTGCTTTGTTTTGTCTCTGAAATGCAAGTCTACATCTCGGTATGAGGAAAGAGGGAGCTTTTGGGCAAGGAGGTCGCTCAATTAAATCCACGTTCCTTCCTTGAATTCTCCCCATTGAGTGATGCGTTTGGCCAAAAGCCCGTGGCTTCGAATCGGTGGACATTTGACCTTGGACCAAGCAGGCCCATTTCTGAGTAGAGGCCACCCACGAACTTCACGGGTTCAAACTCATGATTTGGCTGGATTCAATTTTGACACCTTTCCCCAGAATGCTTGCTCCAGCAGCAGCCTCTTCACTCGCCACAGCTAAACAGAGATTGTGCTCAATTGTTAGTGCGTAAGCAACTCTGAAAGGGATGCAGTGGCTCAGTGGCTAAGACGCTGAGCTTGTCGATCGAAAGGTCGGCAGTTCAGCAGTTCGAATCCCTAGTGCCGTGTAACAAGGTGAGCTCCTGTTCATTGTCCCAGCTTCTGCCAACCTAGCAGTTCGAAAGCAGGTAAAAAATGTAAGTAGGAAAATAGGTACCACCTTTGGTGGGAAGGGAACAGCGTTCCGTGCGCCTTTGGCGTTGAGTCATGCCGGTCGCATGACCCCGGAGACGTCTTCGGACAGCGCTGGCTCTTCGGCTTTGAAACAGAGATGAGTAGTGCCCCCTAGAGTCAGGAACGACTAGCACAGATGTGCGAGGGAAACTTTTACCTTTAAGCAACTCTTGACTGGGTTCACACAACAGAATACAGATGTTTGTGGAGATTCTCAGTCATCCATGTCATGGTTGTCCCATTTTTTTTTTCCAAGAGGCAACTGGACTGTCTGATTTTTTCTTTTGAAGACGTTTCGCTTCTCATCCAAGAAGCTTCTTCAGCTCTGAGAGGTTTTACTTCTACAGAATATGTATTTTGTATTCCTTGTTTCCATGAATCCACTTCAGATCATAGCTAATGTGGAACCTTTGAACATTTAACTAGCCTTTTCTTTTTCTCTTTCTCTCTCCTTTGCCTCTCTGCCCTGTCCGCAGGAAACATCTTTACCCAACAGTCAAGTTACTTCAGTGATTTGGATGAAACCATGCCTACAATTCTTCAGGTTGGTTTGCTTCCTTCCTCCTCCTCCTCCTCCTCCTCCTCCTCCTTCTCCTTCCTCCTCCTCCTCCTCCTCCTTCTCCTTCCTCCTCCTCCTCCTCCTCCTCCTCCTTCTCCTTCCTCCTCCTCCTCCTCCTCCTCCTCCTCCTCCTTCTCCTTCCTCCTCCTCCTCCTCCTCCTCCTCCTCCTCCTCCTCCTCCTCCTCCTCCTCCTCCTCCTCCTCCTCCTCCTCCTTCTCCTTCCTCCTCCTCCTCCTCCTCCTCCTCCTTCTCCTTCCTCCTCCTCCTCCTCCTCCTCCTTCTCCTTCTCCTCCTCTTTTCTTTCTCCTCCTCCCCCTATTAGATGTTACCTAGTACGGTAATGAAACATCTGCAAGAATGTTTGCAGATGTTTCTCAGAGAACTCAGGGAGCACCAAGGACCCCACAGTTTCAACCCTCAATACGCTCTACCAATATTCTCTTCTGCCGTTATCCGCCTGTCCTTTGCCTTCCAGGTTTTCAGCAACATCCTGCGTGCCTGTGGCTTGCAAGGCGAAGAGGCTTCAGCCAGTCCACAGAAGCTGGAGGAAAGGGTCAGGATGACTCCAAAGGGGCTACCTTTGCAGGTGAGGACCGGCCAATGGCAAGGAGGCCGTTTTCCTTTCCTTCCTTCCTTCCTTCCTTCCTTCCTTCCTTCCTTCCTTCCTTCCCTCCCTCCCTCCCTCCCTCCCTCCCTCCCTCCCTCCCAATGATTAGAATATAGTATTGCAGGCTAACTCTGCCCATTGCCAGCAGTTCAAATCTCATGGGCTCAAGGTTGACTCAACCTTCCATCCTTCCAAGGTGGGTAAAATGAGGACCCAGATAGTTGGGGGCAAGAGGCTGACTCTGTAAACCGCTTAGAGAGGGATGAGAAGTGGTTTATTTATTTATTTATTTATTGGTTCGATTTATATGCCGCCCTTTTCCAGAGACTCAGGGTGGCTTACAATGCATTAAGCAATTGTAATTAAGCAATTAAGCAATATAAGTCTAAGGGCCTATTGCTATTCAGACACATGGGAACTTGCAAGGATGGGATTTGGAGCTTCACCCCCCCCCCCCCCCAATCTATTTGGAACCCAAATTCAGGGAATGCCTCTTTTTTCTCTCTCTCCTCCTAGGAGCTGAAAGATATTATCCTCTACGTGTGCGACAGCTGCATCACCCTGTGGGCCTTTCTCGACGTCTTTCCCTCAGCTTGCCAGACTTTCCAGAAGCACGACTTCTGTTTTAGGTATTCATTTGGGCTGCGGGGTGGTTTTTCTGAGGCTTTTTTCCGCCCGTTTTACCCCAAAAAATGGGCTGAAAAAAGCCTCAAAAATGGGCCCAAAAAGTCTCAAAAAGAGCCCCCCAAAAGCCCTGAAAACGGGCCAAAAATGTCCCCAAAATGGGCAAAAAAAGGTCTCAAAACAGCCCCAAAAAAGCCCTGAAAACGGGCCAAAAACGTCCCCAAAACGGGCAAAAAAAGCCTCAAAAATGGGCCAAAAAAGTCTCAAAAAGAGCCCCCCCAAAGCCCTGAAAACAGGCCAAAAACGTCCCCAAACCGGGCAAAAAAAGCCTCAAAAATGGGCCAAAAAAGGCTGAAAAAAGCCTCAAAAATGGGCCCCAAAAGTCTCAAAAAGAGCCCCCCAAAAGCCCTGAAAATGGGCCAAAAAACGTCCCCAAAACGGGCAAAAAAAGCCTCAAAAACGGGCCGAAAAAAGCCTCGAAAATGGGCCAAAAAAAGGCTGAAAAAAAGCCTCAAAAATGGGCCAAAAAAGTCTCAAAAAGAGCCCCCCAAAAGCCCTGAAAACAGGCCAAAAATGTCCCCAAAATGGGCAAAAAAAGGTCTCAAAACAGCCCCAAAAAAGCCCTGAAAACAGGCCAAAAACACCCCCAAAACGGGCAAAAAAAGCCTAAAAAACGGGCCGAAAAAAGGCTGGAAAAAGGCCCGAAAACAGGGCGTGCTGAGACCAAAAAAATGGCTGGTGGGTGGGCGGGGCTTCGGCAATATTCGGTCTATAAGATGCACTGACATTTTTGCCCCCTTTTGGGAGACACAAAAGTGCATCTTATAGTCCAAAAAATACGGTACCTCCGGCCATTCGATCGGCCATTCGATAAAAGCCCACTCGCTCTTTCGTTCCTTGTGTTGGCAGGCTGGCTGCTTTTTACGAGCTGGTGATCCCTGAGTTGGAATCCGCTATCAAGAAACGGCACCACGAAAATATCAGGTCCGTGGTTTGGAGCGACGGCCTCGTTTTCCCATCCTTTCCGTCGCTTTTTCTCTGACCGGCTTTGAAGGGTACCGGGGATCTGTTTGAGCCCAGCTGGGTTTTTTGGGGGTGGGCGGACGCACATTTGGATCGGGTTCTCCTGCCTTTGAAAGCCACGAAGGTCTTGCAGTCATGTCCACAACCGTCTCTAGATTCTCTTTCTGCCCTTTTAGAGTACTGTCGGATTTATGGAGGAGGCTGTCTCATTCTCGGAAGAAGATGGTGGAGATGTTTCACATGATAGTCCACCAGCTGTGCCTTCAGCCCATTTTGGAAAGCAGGTATCGTATTTTTCGAAGTATTCGGAGTATTAATTCCAAAACAAGTCCTTCAGAAAAAGTCCTTCGGGCTTATCACAAACCTTTATCTTCTTTGGCACCCTGCCAAAGGCCTTTCTTGGCAAAGCCCCACAAAGTCCAGAAACAAGAGATGTTGACTGGAAACAGATTTAGCAACGATGCTTTCCTACAAAGAGCCCAAGAGCCTTTGCTGCTCTTTTAAGCGGGCCAATCATCGCCTGGCCTTACTCCCGAGTCGTCCCTTTTGCTTTAGCTGCTCTTGCCTTCTGGCAGCTCTGCGCATGAGTGCACTAGGAACAGGCTCCTCCTGTTCCTCTGCCTCTCTGCTATCCGCCTCTGCAGGCTCTGGAGTCCGTGCATCGCTCCCAGATGGCCCTGGCCCCATCTCTGCCTCCGACGCAGAGCCCTCGCCCGGGCCTTCCCCAGACTCCAGGACTGGCCCACGTTCCTCCCCAGCCTCCTCGCTGTCTGACTCCACTGCCAGCTCCACGGGCTGCTGGCGGACCATAACATTCATCTGCCTAGCGTCCATAGCAAACAGCCTGATCAGCTTCAGCACATTAGCCTGATTCAGCACGAGCAGCTCAGTGGCTAAGATGCTGAGCTTGTCGATCGAAAGGTCAGCAGTTCAGCGGTTCGAATCCCGAGTGCCGCGTAACGGGGTGAGCTCCCGTTGCTTGTCCCAGCTTCTGCCAACCTAGCAGTTCGAAAGCACGTAAAAAAATGCGAGTAGAAAAATAGGGACCACCTTTGGTGGGAAGGGAACAGCGTTCCGTGCGCCTTTGGCGTTCAGTCATGTCGGCCACGTGACCACGGAGACGTCTTCAGGCAGCGCTGGCTCTTCGGCTTTGAAATGGAGATGAGCACTGCCCCTTAGAGTCGGGAACAGCTAGCACATATGTGCGAAGGGAACCTTTACCTTTTCCTTAAAGCATTAGAAGTAGGTAAACATGGATTCTCTGCCTGTGTCATTTTCACGGACCACCTGCCACGATTAACCTTGTTCTTACAGCTGTGACAACATCCAGTCCTACATTGAAGAGTTCCTGCAGATTTTCACCTCCGTGCTTCAGGAGACGAGGTGAGAGACTCGGGCGCAGCTCTGGAACGTTGTTAACCTGGAAAATTTTCTGCCTTGCTGCCCTTTTGGTCTCGGGAGATGAATATGACCCTGTAATATGCCACATCCTTAATCAAATTAATCCCTTTCTTAAATTTATGCAATCTGGTGAATTAAAAAAAAAAGCTGGGTTCGTCAAACATGAGAAGCCACACTCTACCAAAAACGGCGGGCGAATTAAGCTGAACACTAAGCAAGTTTAGCATGGCTATGCAAGGTGCCTTATGCTCGCTCCTTGGCTGAATTAAATCAGTTTGTGTGAACACACAGCCCTTGTTCGGACATCTTCAAACATTTGGGTCCTTTCTCTCCGGTCAATAGTCACAGAGCTTGTCCTCTTTTAGAGACCTGGAGGCTAAAAGATATTCGGAGGTTGCAGGAACTGGGTATGTCTAGATCAGGAGTCAGCAACCTGTGTCTCTGGAGCCGCATGTGGCTCTTTCACCCCTCTGCTGCAGCTCCCCGTCGCTCAAAATATTACAACTGCCAATGTATGATACCCGCCGGCACATGATTTATTTATTTATCAAATTTCTATACCGCCCTATTCCCGGAGGACTCAGGGCGATGAACAGCCAAGATAAAATACAGACAATACAAACATTAAAAGTCCCTTAAAATTATTAAATATTTTGGCTGCAACACAGATTAAAACACCCAATTTATAAAACAAATCAAACGATTTAAAAATTTAAAAGAGGAGAGTTAGGCCAGGCCAGCCTGCTGAAATAAAAAAGTTTTGAGAGCACAACGAAACGTGCGCAGGTCCGGGATCCTCCGTATCTCTGGGGGGAGCTCGTTCCAGATGGTAGGTGCCCCCACAGAGAAGGCTCTCCCCCTGGGGGCCGCCAGTCGACACTGTTTGGCCGACGGCACCCTGAGAAGCCCCTCTCTATGGGAGCGTACTGGTCGGTGAGAGGCTATTGGTAGCAGAAGGCGGTCTCGTAAATACCCTGGTCCGATGCCATGGAGCGCTCTAAAGGTGGTAACCAAAACCTTTGCAACTCCCGGTAGGCCAACCATGGTTAAATCCAAGAAAAGAAAAGTTTCAGAAAAAAACAGAACATTTAATCCAACTACATAGGCTAGTTTTGTGGCCACTCAAGAAATAGTTCAGGCATGGGAAGGGTTTTGTGGCTCCCGGTGTTTTCTTTTCTGTGGGAAACGGGTCCAAATGGCTCTTTGAGTGTTTAAGGTTGCAGACCCCTGCTCTAGATTAATGAAAAGGATTGAGGACGGGGGGACGGGGGACATGAATGCAGTGTTCCAATATTTGAGGGGGCGGGGAGTCAACCTCTTCTCCAAAGCACCAGAAGGCAGGACAAGAAGCAACGGATGGAAAGTTACAAAGGAGAGAAGCAACCTGGAATTGAGGAGAAACTCCCTGACAGCGAGAACAATTAATCAGCGGAATTGCTTTCCTCCAGAAGTTGTGGATGTCCAACACTGGAGGTTTTAAAGAAGAGATTGGACAGCAATTTGTCTGAAATGACATGGGGAGCTGGACTAAAAGACCTCCACAGGCCCTTCCAACTCGGTTATCCTGTTACTCTGCTATTCCTTATAAATCATGGGTGGGTGGGTGGGGGATTTGCCTCTCTCTGTTTTCAGGTTTCTCCGAGATTACGATGAGCTGTTCCCTCTGGCAGATGATGTCAGCCTCCTCCAACAAGCCTCTTCAGCGCTGTATCCTTTGGCACCGACGTGAACCCGTTAGTTCTGTCCATTTTCATCACGTGACCATGGGGATGCCGCGCTGGTCATAAGTGTGAAAAAATGGTCATCGGTCTCTCTTGTGCTGTTGTAACTTCGGTCATTAAACGAACTGTTGTAAATTGAGAACCACCTGTAGCAACAGAGCTACTATTTAAGCTCCGGTGGGGGCAGTGGTTAAAATGGAGCATTGCAGGCAAACTCTTGCCCACTGTCAGGAGTTCGATCCTGACCGGCTCAAGGTTGATTCAGCCTTCCATCCTTCCGAGGTTGGTAAAATGAGGAGACCGAGATTATCGGGGGTGATAGGCTGACTCTGTAAACTGCTTAGAGAGGGCTGTAAAAGCACGGGTGAAGCGGTCTATAAGTGTTCTGACCTAGGCGTTGATCCAAGCCACGAAGCAGACTCCTTGTCCGGACAAAACCCCCTTTTTATTAAGTTGCTGTGAATTCCTCTCATTCACATCCAGCAAAGTCTTTCAAGGGAGAATTGACAGTCGCAGACCTTATCCGGCTTGGAGAGCTGCCAGGCCGATATCTTCAAAACTTGGCAAGGAGTCACGAACCAATGAAGCGAATTAATTGTCTCCTGCAAACTCCACTCCCCTTTTGCTCCTCTTTTATTCCCTCTGGGAGGGGCCATTTATCATCCACCTGTGGCCTTACTCCCGAGTTGGCCCTTGTTTCTTAGCTGTTCACTTCTCCTGGCAGTGCATGCGCACATCGGGAACAGGCTCCAGCTGTTCTTCTCCCCCACTGATGTCCGACTCCGAAGGCAGGTAATAACTGTCGGACGGCCCTGGCCCCCTCTCTGCCTCCGACGCAGAGCCCTCATTTGAGCCCTCCCCAGACTCCAGGACTGGCCCATGTTCCTCCCCAACCTCCTCACTGTCTGAGTCTGCCACCAGCTCTGCTGGCTGCTGGCAGGCCACAACAATAAGTCTAAGCGCTATTGCTATTGAATGTTCTGTTGTCTACGGAGAATCGGGAATCTGCCCTTGACACCATGGGACAGAGACGAAACTCGAACGTCTTACATTTTGCAAGCTGTGGAAAGTGCCTGGGACAAAACAGATAGAAGGAGAAAAAAGATCCAAGATCCACCCCTCTCTGAAACCGCAACCGGGGCCGTCACAGTCCCCGGTGCCTCAGAGCGAATGGAACACTTTGAGGAACAGGATCGCCTGGAAGTAAGTGTTTGGAGCAGAGCATCAGCCTACAACAAAGATGGCCGATTTAGGCCTTTCTTCTAGGGAGGAGACCTATCTAGGTCAACCGTTGGCCAACTGAGAAGGGCCATTTCAAGCAGGGTGGCAGGACAGAGGAGAGGGAGGCTTAAAATAGATCCGAAAGTTTGTGTGGGTCTTAGAGAAAATAACGCTTGCCTTCTTCCTGAGGGCATCTACCGTAAGCAGCTGCCAAAAAAGCCAACACAGTTCTAGGCTGCATCAACAGAGGGATAGAATCAAGACCACATGAAGTGTTGATACCACTTTATAAGGCCACACTTCGAATACTGCATCCAGTTTTGGTCGCCACAATGTAAAAAAGATGTGGAGACTCTAGAAAAAGCACAGAGAAGAGCAAGAAAGAGGATTAGGGGACTGGAGGCTAAAACATAGGAAGAACAGTTGCAGGAACTGGGGATGTCTAGTTTGATGAAAAGAAGGACCAGGGGAGACATGATAGCAGCCTTCCAATATCTCAGGGGCTGCTACAAAGAAGAGGGAGTCAAGCTATTATACTCCAAAGCACCTGAAGGTAGGACAAGAAGCAACGGGTGAAAATTAATCAAGGAGAGAAGCAATTTAGAACTAAGGAGAAATTTCCTGATAGTTAGAACAATTAATCAGTGGAACTACTTGCCACCAGAAATTGTGAATGCTCCAACACTGGAAGTTTTAAAGAAGATATTGGATAAACCAACTGTCTGAAGTGGTGTAGGGTTTCCTGCCTGGGCAAGGGCTTGCGCTTCCAACTCTGTTATTTTGTTCTGTTAACCTTGTGGAGCACAAGGTTAACAAGGATGGACGCTGGTTTGCAGTGGGACAGAAAATCAGAATTTGGGTTAACGGATGGTTGCTGCATTTGATTTAGATGTATTTGGGGTGCTTCTCAGTCGGACTTTTTCATCCTCTTGGTGTATGTAACATGGCTTATTGATTTGATCTGTCTAGTGTGCTGGAGCAGCTGCAGCTCCCGTAGCCCCTATCTCTGGAGTAGAGCTGGATTCCCTGATCTCTCAGGTGAAGGATCTGCTCCCTGACCTTGGAGAAGGCTTCGTCCTGGCCTGCTTGGAGGAGTACAACTACAACGTGGAACACGTCATCAACAACCTTCTGGAGGACAAGTTGGCGGCCTCCCTACAGACGCTTGACAGAACCATGCCTAGGTAAAGTTGGAAGGATTTTTTTTTTTTAATTCAGGGATGTGAATCTCTTTTGAGTAGTATGGAGATGTCCTTTATCTCTATGTGCCTGTTGATGGCTGATTTGTCTGAATGCCAGGCCTCCAGGAATTCTCTGAAGATTTTGGATTTGGTTACCTTCCCTACCGGTTTGGAAGTGCACGCTCTGCGTGCGCATCATTTGCTCTGCACGCGTGCGTCACATGCGCACACGGATCCTCTGCGCATGCGCAAACCCTTCTGCGCATGCACAGGGGGTAAAAGACAGCTTACTTCCTGGTTAAAACCAGGAAGTAACAACAACTGGGTGGGTGGGCGGAGCCATGAACCGGTAGCATTTCACCCCTGGTTTAATCTAGGTTGGTCACAGTTTCCCAGTTGAAACTACAGTTGAGTTTGTTCATGTGTTGTGAAATTAAGGAGCTTTCATCATGTCTTCTGACTACTAGTTGATGTTCACCAACAGGTCATCAACAGGCACTTTATTGTTTCACACCTGTAGACAGAATCTTGCCAGACTTTTCTCTGCATCTACAGTATACACTGGGAACTATTAAGGAGGAGCTGCCCTCACCCACTTTCTCTCACACAAAATATCCAGACTGAGTTGCCTCTTCCTCCTCTGGAATGCAGTCCCTCCCTCCTGGGGATCCACCTCCATTACTACATTCCATCACATCATGTGTGGACTTCAAACTCCCAAAATTCTTCATCCACCATGTGTCAGGCCCCAAACAAAGAATGACACATGGTGATACTTCCGAGCCGAGTTCCTTATCATTTCACACCTGTAGACAGAATCTTGCCAGACTGAGGATTCTTTTCTCTGCATCTATAGTATACACTGGGAACTATTAAGGAGGAGCTGCCCTCACCCACTTTCTCTCGCACATAATATCCAGACTGAGTTGCCTCTTCCTCCTCTGGAATGCAGCCCCTCCCTCCTGGGGATCCACCTCTAAAACTACATTCCATCACATCCTATGTGGGCTTCAACTCCCAAAATTCTTCAGTCACCACATGTGGACTCCAAACTCCCAGGATTCCTCGGTCACCATGTGTCAGGCCCCAAACAAAGAATGACACATGGTGATACTTCCGAGCCGAGTTCCTTATCATTTCACACCTGTAGACAGAATCTTGCCAGACTAAGGATTCTTTTCTCTGCATCTATAGTATACACTGGGAACTATTAAGGAGGAGCTGCCCTCGCCTTCTTTCTCTCACACATAATATCCAGACATGAGTTGCCTCTTCCTCCTCTGGAATGCAGCCCCTCCCTCCTGGGGATCCACCTCTAAAATTACATTCCATCACATCCTATGTGGACTTCAACTCCCAAAATTCTTCAGTCACCACATGTGGACTCCAAACTCCCAGGATTCCTCGGTCACCATGTGACAGGCCCCAAACAAAGAGTGACACATGGGGATACTTCCAAGCCGAGTTCCTTATCGTTTCACACCTGTAGACAGAATCTTGCCAGACTGAGGACTCCACTCTCTGTATCCACCATATATACTCTGGGAACTCTTAAGAAGGAGCTGTCTTCACCCTCTTTCTCTCACACCTGATATCTTGGCTGAGTTGCCTCTTCCTCTCTTGGCATGTCCCCCTCCCTCCTCCTTATGACACTCCATCCCATGGGCTCCCATTCAGGGACCGGTTTTGCAGCCCTAAAAACGGCGACGTGTTTCCGGAAAGATTTGTGTGTTCTATTTCTGGAAATGAAGACTTTTGTTGCTGCTGATTTTTTTGTTTGTTTGTTGGTTTGGTTTTTAACCACAACTCTTTCTGCCAGGCCTGTGAAACCAGACCCGACTCCGCTTGTCACTTCCCGATGCAACGTTTTCCAGGATGACGAGTTCGATGTCTTCAGCAAGGATGCGGTGGATGTCTCTCGGATTCAGAAAGGCAAAAGGTGAGCTTGCGCTGTTCTCATCCAATCCAGGGTTTCTCCACCGTGTTATCAGCTTTAAGATGTGGGACCAGAGGTGGTAATCAGCCGCTTCGGACGAAGGTTTTGCAGTATCCTTCGCCTGGAGTGGGGAGAGAATGGAGATTTTGCAGTATCCTTCCCCTGGAGCGTAAGTTTGTAAGTTTGAATAGTCGCTAAACAAATGATTGTAAGACTATCTGTACGCAAGTGAAACATGGGCTCCTTGGTGCTATTCTGAGCTTGGTTGTTTTCTCGCAGACCTTTCATAACCAACTAGGTAACATCATCAGTGCTACAAGGGGAAACTCCCATTCCTTACTAGCACTGATGATGTTACCTAGTTGGGTAATGAAACGCCTGCAAGAAAACAGTCAAGCTCAGAGAGCACCAAGCACCCGAGAATCCTCCTCCTCCTCCTCCTCCTTCTCCTCTTTCTCCTGCTCCTCCTCTTCCACTTTCCTTCTCTCCGCAACCTCACTCCCTCCTAGTGCTGATGATGTTACTAATTTGGGTAACGAAATGTCTGCAAGAAAACTGTCACAGCGTTAAGGGTTTGCCAGCTGAGCTTCCATCCTAAGATTTACGGTAGCCTGGCCAGAGAACCTTATCTGTAGTAATAGAGATAAGACTGGTCTTGTAAGACATGGGACTACTGCGCATGTCTACATTCTTTCTTTTCTTACTTCCTTTGTCCGTCTGTGTGATAAGACTGCCGGTAAGATGTAGTTAGCTAGTTTTTTACTTTTACAATAAAATGTTTCTTAGAATATATACTTCGGGTTTTCTTTCTTTGAGAGTATACACCATGGAAAACAAGATCCATTCACCTCTAATTAATTACAGTTTCCCCAGGGGGGGGAACGAGGCTGATTCACGCTTCAACAAAAACAACCAAGCTCAGGACACAGCAGCCAGGAGCCCACCGTTCAACCCTGAGCTCTTCTTTTTTTCCCAATTGGTAAAAGTCAAATGTTTAAATAAAAGGATGCCTCCCATCCACATGACCACAAGTGTTGGTACCCTTGAGTTTTTGTTCGTATTCCTCTCCACGGATGCAGGAGCGACAAATCCACCACGAAAAGCTTGCTGAACGACAAGCGCCTGGTGCAGGAGCAGAGGGAACGCTACAGCCAATACTCGGTGATCGTTGAAGAGGTCCCCGAACCGAGTGGGGGTCGCCTCTTCTCCCAGGAGGATTACGAGGACGAATACGACGACACCTACGATGGCAACCAGGTGGGAGCAAACGATGCGGACTCCGACGATGAGCTGATCAGCAGAAGGTAAGCCAGCGGCCACCTGCGCCACCTCCGCTTTCGAGGCTTTTCAATGGGGATCTACACCAGTGGTGGGGAACCTCTGGCATGCGTGGCGGAGGTGGCACTCAGCCCTCTCTATGGGCGTGTGTGCCATCGGCCTAGCCCAGCTCCATTGCAGTTTCTCCCACAGGGAGTAAAGAGGGAGGGAGGGAGGGAGAGAGAGAGAGAGAGGGAGAGAGGGAAAGATATTACAAAAGTTTTCAAAGTATTTCAAAAGCAGGGAAAAAAATGAAGGGGCATAAAAGTGCATTTATCATGTTTTTCTTAGAACAGTTTGTTTATTTATTTATTTGTCTGTCTGTCTGTCTGTCTGTCTGTCTGTCTGTCTGTCTGTCTGTCTGTCTATCTATCTATCTATCTATCTATCTATCTATCTATCTATCTATCTATCTATTTATTGGTTCGATTTAGATGCCGCCCTTCTCCGGAGACTCAGGGCGGCTTACAATGCGTTAAACAATAGCCTTCATACTTTTTGTATATACCTGCTTAGTAGGGCTTTTGCACCCCCCCCCCAAGCAGTTATTTATTTATTTATTTATTTATTTATTTATTTATTTATTTATTTATTTATTCATTTATTCATTTATTCATTTATTGGTTCGATTTAGATGCCGCCCTTTCTCCGGAGACTCAGGGCAGCTTACAATGCGTTAAGCAATAGCCTTCATACTTTTGTAAATCGTTTAATTTGTTTTATAAATGGGGTGTTTTAAATTTGTTTTTCGGCCAAAATATTTAATAATTTTAATGGACTTTTAATGGTTTGTATTATCTGTATTTTATCTTGGCTGTTCACCGCCCTGAGTCCTTCGGGAGTAGGGCGGTATAGAAATTTGATAAATAAATAAATAAATAAATATACCTGCTTATTAGGGCTTTTGCCCCCCCGTAAGAGCTGTTCTTTTTTTATACAAAGTCAGCTTATTGCCCCCACAATCCGGGTCCTCATTTTACCTACCTCGGAAGGATGGAAGGCTGAGTCAACCTTGAGCCTGGTGAGAGTCGAACTCGCAATAATTGCAGGCAGCTGGGGCTACTTAACAGCACTTTAGTCTGCTGCGCCACCAAGGCTCTTATTTATGATAGAACGATAGAAGGCTCTTATTTAGCTGAACTCTGCCTTGTTTATCATTATTTTAGGTAGTCAAACCTCATTATTCAGGTTAAATTGCCATATTGGCAATTTGCGATAAATAAGTGGGGTTTGGGTTGCAGTTTGGGCACTCGGTCTCTAAAAGGTTCACCATCATTGATCGAGAGACCAAGGGGACATGGTGGCTCAGTGGCTAAGACTGCTGAGCTTGTCAATCAAAAGGTTGGCAGTTCAGCGGTTCGAATCCCTGGCGCCGCGTAGCGGGGTGAACTCCCGTGACTTGTCCCAGCTTCTGCCAACCTAGCAGTTCGAAAGCAGGTAAAAAATGCAAGTAGAAAAATAGGGACCACCTTTGGTGGGAAGGGAACAGCGTTCCGTGTGCCTTTGGCATTGAGTCATGCCGGCCACATGACCACGGAGACGTCTTCGGGCAGCACTGGCTCTTCGGCTTAGAAACGGACTAGAAGACCTCCAAGGTCCCTTCCAACTCTCTTCTTCTATTCTATTCTAAATTGGCCGTGGAGAGTTGGCCATAGCTAACGGGCTGTGACTAATTGGCCGTGGCCGAGTTGCCCCATTCCGCTCTTGATGAGTCTAACTGTGTGATTGTCCCACCTTCCTGAAGGCCGTTCACCATCCCGCAAGTCCTGAGGTCGAAAGAAGAAGAGGAGCCGGAGGAAGAGGAGGATGAAGAAGAGGAGATAGAGGACAAAGAGGCAAGAAAGGTGATGATCTGGAATTCTGGAGGGAGGGAAGAGGCTGTGGAACAGTCCTGCCGTTTGAACAGGAAAAAAGGATTGGCAGCTCCCGGGAGCTCGGAAGAGAGCAGAAGCCGCAGCTCCTCCAAGTTGTCTCGAGTGAGAAATTTTGCGACCTCCAAAATGAGCAACAAGGAATGGCTCCCTTCTCTCTTTGTTAGGGAAGGACTGCCTCTTAAGTAGCACACTACTCAGTACTACTAAGTAATAATACTAAGTAATGATACTGTGTTTCCCCGAAAATAAGACCGGGTCTTATATTAATTTTTGCTCCAAAAGACGCATTAGGGCTTATTTTCTGTTTAGGTCTTTTTTTTTTTTTAATTTGATTTATATGCCGCCCTTCTCCGGAGACTCAGGGCGGCTTACAATGCGCTAAGCAATAGCCTTCATACTTTTGTATATTTATACAAGGTCAGCTTATTGCCCCCACAAACTGGGTCCTCATTTTAACCTACCTTAGAAAGGATGGAAGGCTGAGTCAACCTTGAGCCTGGCGAGATTCGAACCTGCAGAAATTGCAGGCAGCTGTGTTAATAACAGGGTGCATTAAACCACTGTACTACCAAGGCTCTTTTGGGGGGAAATTTTGGGGGGAAATACGGTACTAAATGCACCCAAGTGGCTGACAATCTTAAGTAGGGCTTATTTTGAGGTGGGGCTTATATTACGAGCATCCTGAAAAATCATGCTAGGACTTATTTTCCGGTTGGGTCTTATTTTCGGGGAAACAGGACACACTACTCGGTACTACTCAGCACACTGGAGAATGTCTCTATTCTCTGGAAAGACTGTATTTCAACTTGGTAGGGGGAAAAAAACCCCTTGAGAGTGGGTTCTGTGGGTCCAAATTTTTTTACTACCAGTTCTATGGGCGTGGCTTGGTGGGCGTGGTGTGGCTTGGTGGGTGTGGCAGGGGAAGGATACTGCAAAATCTCCATTCCTTCCTCACTCTTGGGGGAAGGATACTGCAAAATCCCCACTCCCTCCCCACTCCAGGGGAAGGATACTGCAAAATCTCCATTCCCTCCCCATTCCTGGGGGAAGGATACTGCAAAATCTCCATTCCCACCCCACTCCTGGGGGAAGGATACTGCAGAATCCCCATTCCCTCCCCACTCTGGGGCCAGCCAGAGGTGGCATTTGCCGGTTCTCCGATCTACTCAAAATTTCCGCTACCAGTTTGCCAGAACCTGTCAGAACCTGCTGGATTTCACCCCGATAATGGTCCTCTACTGCTATGAATGGTTCCTATAAATCAGTTGAAGTTCTTTCGGCAAGCACTTATTTGCTTCGAACTCCCTACCCCACCCCACCCCTCTCTAGGCAAGCGACCTTCCTCATCTCAAGGAGGGAAGCTTGATTAGATCCCTTTGACTATGGACTGGCCTAGAAACATATCACCAGTATTACCTTGTGCTCTTGAGAAAGGTCCAGAGAAAGCATGAACTCCTTGCTGGATCCTAGTAAGGCAGGAGCTTGGAGGTAGGAATAATTAGGGACATGGCCAAAACTTTTCTGACCATACAAGAAGGAACATTGGAAGACCCAGTTCACCATGTCTCATTCCTCCTTTTGTCTCTGGTGGCCAGCATGACAAAGCAATCGTCAAGGTGTTTCCTCTTGCAGAACATACCTCTGCGGCCATCAGCCTGGGAAAAAGTCTGAATTTCCAGGAGGCAAGACAGCTGGCTCAGTGGGTGGCCGTACCAGCTATCCCTTGAGTCCCGGTGTCCGGTGTCCACATGCCATGGAGTTGACAGTTCTGGTCCTTGGAGGGAGAATATTTTAATGGTAGACGCTCAAAAGACTGGCACTTAACATTTTATGAAGTCATCTATTCTCAAGCTTGCTCTGTTTCTGGAGGAACTGGTAGATACGAAAAAGAAACTTTGCGTTTTGTATATCTATATCTATACATATACAGGCAGGGGTAAAATGCTACTGGTTCGGGCCAGTTTGCCCGAACCGGTAGTAAAAATTGCTATCGTTCGCCCGAACCGGTAGTAAAAAAATGCTTGAAAAGTACGACAATCAGCTGTCACACAGTTGATTGTTGTATTTTTTAAGCATTTAAAAAGTAACTTTTTAAATGGAACTTTTTTTTTTGTTTAGCATTTCTTTACTACCTATTTGCCCAAACCATAGTAAAAAAAATGCTAAAAAAGTATTTAAAAAGTTCCAAAGATCAGCTGTGCGACAATCAGCTGTGCTGGGCAATGTCGGAACTTTTTTTAAAAAAAATTTTAAAGCATTTTTTTTACTACCAATCATGTTAAGGATATAGTTGTGACATAACCAGGAATGGTTATGAAGCAGAGCGTAGAGTTTCGCGCACGGAAACGGTGCTGAGAGTAGTTGTGAATAAACTGCATACAAACTGGTTTTTATAGAGCAAAGCAAATTCATAGTCTTTTACCAATCCAAGTCAGCCATGCATACTCAATCCAGAGATAACAAAACTTCTTACCGGTTCGTAGAACAATACATGAATCATTCAGGAACAATATAAAAACAGTTCATAAAAGCAGTAATAAATAAAACCATGATCAAATTGACCATGTAAAAGGATCAAAGAGATCTACAACATAGCAGCAGGTAACAATATGATGTAATGTCCACATACTATATCTTTTTCCTTGGTAACAGGATCACTTCGTTCAAGATCCAGCAGTGCTGCGGGAGCGAGCCGAGGCCAGGCGGATGACCTTCCTCGCAAGGAAAGGGTAAGAATTCCCCCAAAGCCCCCCCCCCCCCACTTTGTCCTGAGTTCCAGGCATCCAATCTAGGATTACATATTGCCAAGATGGCTTGGTAGTCTGGGAGTAGCAGTTCCCGCCCAATTAGAGGGTACCAGATATTTAGAACATGGAATAATAGGGCTGGAAGAGACCTTGGGGGTCTTCTAATCCCACCCCTTCTCAAGCAGGAGGCCCTGTGCCATTTCAGACAAATACCGTATTTTTCGGAGTATAAAACGCTCTGGACTATAAGACGCACCTACCTTTTTTGGGGAGGAAAACGAGAAAAAAAAAAAATCTGCCTCTGCCTCCCAGCAATTTGCCTCCTTGCAGCAAACAGCGGAGGCCGGCAATAGGCAACGGCAATCCCTTGCAGACTGAAACAGCTGATGGTCGGGAGGCCGATCCAACTGACAATCAGCTGCTTGTGCTAATCAGGCTGTGCTGAAGCTGAAACTCTCTTAAACTAGACATACCCAGTTCGGTTTTCTCTCGCAGGCCAAAGCCGGATAACTCAGCAGCCGTGACTGGTGCTGCCAAGGGCCGCGGCCAAAGCCGAGAGACGGTACAGGAGCGACGGAAGAAAGAAGCCAGCAAGGGGGCGAGGGCAAACCACAACAGACGCGCGATGGCCGACCGGAAGCGCAATAAAGGCATGATCCCGTCTTGAAAAAAAGTGACGCGCCAGGGAGGCGTGTTTTGGAATTGCTCCCCCCCCCCACCCCACCCCACCCAACCAGGAGAGAAAAAGCACCTTGCCTTTTGTAAAGATGGTTTTCCTAGGGAAGCACAAATCCACACACGATTACCGACCTGCCAATAGGGTTGTGTCGAGCAGCTTGTGGAAATTGTGCGTTGTTGAGAAATGCAGTTTCTTTAAACCGCTCCTCCGGAAACTTTTGCCGTTTTTGAGTTGCCCTATTATGTTCCTCTGTCAGACCTGCCACAGTCTGATCTCCTGGGAAAGTGAAACCCTCGATTCCCATTTGATGGAAGTGGAAAAGCACTTAAAGAGATGCTGATTGCAGCAGTCAGACGTTCCCATGCGCCACTATAGAACCCTCTGGTTCCCCCCAGCCCTTCCCCCACCCCCCCACCCCCCCCATAGTACATCTGTGTATAGCCAATCTGGCATTGCCGAGATGTTTTGGGAAGCACTGAGATGTTTGGGTTGGTGAAATTCCACTCTCAGGGTAATCGGCCTTGAAGATCCCAGTGTGCCAACATAAACCAGATTCCAAACCGCTCTGCTCTTCTAACTGTCAATTCCCCCCCACCCTTCCAATTTCACATCCTAAAGCTACACAGCTTCATTGCCCATTTATTCCCCCGTCCCTTCCCTGATCGATGGCGGGACACCAGCAAAGCGCCAGTCCTGCTCAAAAGCCAGCTCACGTTTTCTTCCACTGTGGGTTTTTTTTTTCCCCCAACCGAGTTGAAACTTCCACCTCAACTCGATATTGCGAAATGTTGGCTTCCGGCGGTCTAATTTGTAAGCCCCACGGCGAGGTGGGCAGCAAATAAAATACATTTTGGCATTGTGATCACACGAGTGGGATGGGGACCGTTTCCATTGGCTCAAACTGCTCCCGAACAAGGAAATCGCATTCAGTCCCCTTCTGCTGACATCTTGGCTTCAGTGGATTTTTTCCTGCAACCTAACGGAAGACCTGGGGGTCCAGGTGTTACACCTCAAAAGTTGTCTGTGTCAGGGTGGATTTGATTTAAATCGAGTTGATTTAAATCACAATTTAAATCATGATTTAAATCACTAGTAAAAAGGCTTGATTTAAATCATAATTTTGAAAGAGCAACTGTCATCTCTGCTATTCCTTTGACCCACTGTTGACTCACCGATAGTCCCAGTGTTGCAGAATATACAGCCTCCTGCTACAGAACTAAGCTCCATTTCATGCTGAATAAACTAAATTATTTATGTATCTTAAACAGAAAACTATCTTACCATAGATTTTTACCCCAAAAGTTTTTTATTAAAATAAATTCGATAAAAATCAAAAAAATCCGATATAAATTAAAAAAAAATCCCATTTAAATAAAAAAAAATCTGATTTTTTTGATTTTTAAAAAAACATCATTGATTTTTATCCACCCTGGTCTGCGTGCAACTACTGATTTAGGGTTCTTAGTAACACCTAATAGGGCGGATCCTTCCTACTCTTCCACTCGAACTAATACAAATTTAGTTCAGCCTGTTAACATCAAAGTACAAAGGTTGATAATCCTACCCTTATGCTAGCTTATTGAGAATGATCACAAATCTTAAAATATCATCCCACCCCCTCCAGATTTAAGAGTTGGAAGGGACCTTATAGGTCATCTAGTCCAACCCCCCGCTCAAGCAGAAGATCCTACACCATTTCTGACAGATGGCAGTCCAGTCTCTTCTTGAAAGCCTCCAGTGATGAAGCTCCCACAACCTCTGGTGGCAACTTATGGGTTGATTGTTCTCTTTGTCAGAAAAATTCTCCTTATTTCTAGGTTGAATCTCTCCCTGTTCAGTTTCCATCCATTATTCCTTGTCTGGCCTTCGGGTGCTTTGGAAAACAGGTTGACCCCCTCCTCTCTGTGGCAGCCCCTCAAATATTGGAACAATCCCCCTTCCCCCAGAACATGTGTTATGTGCGTAGGCATGCATACACAGGGAATGTTACGTATTAAAAGAAATAGAACAGCCTGTATCTCATGCAAGAGGACAGGCTAAGTCAACTCTGAATGTTTAATAACAGAATCACAGGCTCCCAACCACAACTGAGCCCACATTTTCCATCCCTAAACAAGGCAGTGGTTTGAGTTTTGCCCCATTCTACGACCTTTTTGCCAGTCGTTAAGCAAATCACTGCAGTTTGGAAGTGAACCTTACGGCCATTAGGTGAATCTAGCCCCCCCCCCCCCCCAACTTTGCTTGTCGGAAGCCGGCTGGGAAGGTTACAAATTGTGATCACGGGATCCCAGGACCCTGCCACTTGTCATAATATATATGCCAAGTTGCCAAAGCAGCTGAATTTTGATCGCGATTGTGGAGTTAAGTGTGAAAACTGGCCATAAGTTATTCCCCTCCCCCCCGTCATAATTTGGGTCCCTAAACAGAATAGTTGTAAGTTGAAGATCACCCGTGACATAAAGTGACCCTTGAAATGGGAAAGTCAAAATTTAATACGACAAGCTTTGTTATATCTTAACGGCCATTCCAACCCAAAGCTGCAAGCAAGATATATTTATTTATTATTTATTTATTAGTTCGATTTATATGCCGCCCTTTCTCCGAAGACTCAGGGCGGCTTACAATGCATTAAGCAATAGCCTTCATACTTTTGTATATACCTGCTTAGTAGGGCTTTTTGGGCCCCCCTAAGCGGTGTTCTATTTTATACAAAGTCAGCTTATTGCCCCCACAATCCGGGTCCTCATTTTACCTACCTCGGAAGGATGGAAGGCTGAGTCAACCTTGAGCCTGGTGAGATTTGAACTCGCACTAATTGCAGGCAGCTGGCAGCTAAGTGCTACATAACAGCACTTAGTCCGCTGCACCACCAAGGCTTTTGGTGATACGATAACTTTTGTTGCATCTTGCGCTACAACTTCACTACTAGATGACCGGATTGAAAGAAGAAGAAAAAAACGACAATACCCACAACAAAGCATTTGCCAAACGCCCCCCCCCTCCCCTTCCCAGGGGCATTCCGCAACTTCCAAGTGACACAAGGTAGTCCAGAGTATACTTGTCTCAGAGAGTGCATTTTATTAAGCTGTTTTTCAGCCAAAAGAAAAAAGTCATTTGAATCTCTTCATCGCTTGGGGAGTCGCGCACACCGGGCCATCGTGCAAGGATGAACATCTGCTGGACGAACAGCTGGCGGCAAATCAAAGGGCTGTTGGGTGAAGATGGCGGAGGATCCAACCGGAATCCCGGGTTTTGCTGGCCGTGCCTCAGTCCTGCTTGACCTCGTATTTGTGCTTGATGTCTTTCCAGAGTCTCTGCAGAGACACAAACAAGCATGGAGTTAAGATACAGACGACACTTGGGGAACGCTCGCTCGCAACGAAACAAAACATCATTCCACAATCGCAGCCCACTCAGGACGCAGAATGGAATTCGCTAGCTTGTTACCTAACCCGCACCCTGCCTCCCCCAAAGTACTTAAGGTGCCTAAAAGAGGAAAGTACCGTATAAGATGCACCTACCTTTTTTGGTGAGGAAAAGAAAAAGAAATCTCCCTATCTCTGCCTCTGAGCAATTTTGCCTCCTTGCAGCAAACAGCCTGCTTTACTTTCAGTTTCGTTTTCAGCACAGCTTGATTAGCACAAGGGGGAAAAAAAATCTGCTCCAGCAATTGCAGCAAGCAGCAGAGGCTGCTGCAAAACAGCTGAGAGTCGGGAGGCCGATCCAATCAACTAGTGCTAATTAGGCTGTGCGGAAGCTGAAAGGAGCTGTTTCTTCTTGCTGCTTGCTGCAAGGAGGTAAACTGCTGGGAGGCAGAGGCCAAAGGGTGGGCGGGGCTACATTCGGTGTATAAGACACACCTAAATTTTCATCCCCTTTTAGGGAGGAAAAGGGTGCATCTTATACTCTGAAAAATACGGTACCTTCAAGGGTAAAAAGATTATGTGTGAGTGTGTAAACATATGGTCTATGTGCATTTCTATGCATGTATAAATGTATGAGTAGAATAACAGTTGGAAGGGACCTTGGAGGTCTTCTACTCCAACCCCCTGCTCAGGTTTTTAGGAAACCCTATACCATTTCAGTGAACATATATTACATCACTGTGTATCTCTGTATGTGGGTGGGTGGGTGGGTGGGTGTATGAGAGCCAGTTAAATCACCCGGCTAGAAATTAAGAGGCCATGAGTTCTAATTCTGCCTTAGGCACAAGGTATATTTGGGTGACCTCCAGCCAAATGACTTTCTTTCAACCTTGGGAAGAAGACAACCGCAAAACAATTCTGAAATCTTGCCAAGAAAACTGTGGAGCCGTGGCCAAGCAATCTCCGACAAAGCTAAATATTTGTAGCTCAAGGTTGAAGTGACGAGTCCTTGGTGCTCTCTGACCTTGGTGGTTTTCTTGCAGACGTTTCATGACCCAACTAGGGAACATCATCAGTGTTAGGAGGAGGACTGTGGGGTCCTTGGTGCTCTCTGACCTTGGTGGTTTTCTTGCAGACGTTTCATGACCCAACTGGGGAACATCATCAGTGTTAGCAGGAGGACTGTGGGGCCCTTGGTGCTCTCTGACCTTGGTGGTTTTCTTGCAGACATTTCATTACCCAACTAGGGAACATCATCAGTGCTAAGAGGAGGACTGTGGGGTCCTTGGTGCTCTCTGACCTTGGTGGTTTTCTTGCAGACGTTTCATGACCCAGCTAGCTAACATCATCAGTGCTAAGAGGAGGACTGTGGGGTCCTTGGTGCTCTCTGACCTTGGTGGTTTTCTTGCAGACATTTCATGACCCAACTAGGGAACATCATCAGTGTTAGGAGGAGGAGGAGGAGAACTGTGGAGTTCCTGGTGCCCTCTGAGCTTGGCTGTTTTTTTGCAGACGTGATTCCCACCCAAGCCCCGTTTCACCCCAAGACACCCAGCCTCCCCGGGCTTGCAATGCGGCTGCAGAAGACCAGGAGCCGAAAGCGCACAGCTCTGGCAAGCCCAGAAAGGCAGGCCGCAGCGAAGCACCTGCTTTCCCAAAAAAAAAAAAAAAAAAAGTGCCTTGCCCTATACCTAGAAACCGCGCGATAAGGCCGAAGCCTCGGCCTCGAGTGAAACGCCAGCCCGCCTGACCTTCAACTGACTCCGGCCGCCTTTTACGCAAGCCCCCGGCTGGGGCCTGCTCGCCCACCGGGGCTGACTTACCCCTTCGTTGAGGCGGCAGAAAATCGCCTCCGTGGCCTGGTCGAAGCCCCGCTCGAAAATCACGGCGCCCACCACGACCGTGAAAACCAGCGTGGACGTGCGACGGAAGACGAACCGGTAGAGCTGCTCCACCAACGCCATCTTGGACGCTTGAGGCTACCGCGCAGGCGCACTGCTGCCTTCGGTCCACGTGGGATGGGGAGGAAAAAAAAATGCGCCGCGCTGACTTCTGGGCTTTGAAGTCCGATGCCCCCTTCAGGCGCGCAGCTCTTCCGTTGAAGGGAAACTGAACTACGTTTCCCAAGATGCCCCGCCGTCCGTTAAGCTTGAATGGCCGACCGCGGAGGCCTCTGGGATTTGAATGCTGAAACAGGCGGAGGGAGAAATCCTGGACCGCAGAGCGAGGAGGGTGAGTTAGTAGGGTCTGCTTGGACCCCGCTTTGCGGGTTTATCCAGGGTCCTGGAGAGGTAGGGCAGGTACTACAGTTCCCATCATTAATAAAGGAGAATATTTGTAAGCTCAGGGTTGAAATGAAGGGTCCTGGGGGCTCTCTGTAGCTTGGCTGTTTTCTTGCAGACGTCTCATGACCCAGCTAGCTAACATCACCAGTGGTAAGAGGGGGAGGAGGACGGTGGGCTCCTGGGTGTTCTCTGAACTTGGCTGTTCTCTTGCAGACATTTCATGACCCAACTAGGGAACATCTCTGGGGGCTCTCTGAGCTTGGCTATTTTCTTTCAGACGTTTAATGACCCAGGTAGATAACATCATCAGTGCTAGGAGGACTATGGGGTCCTGGGGGCTCTCTGAGCTTGGTTGTTTTCGTGCAAACGTTTCATGACCCAGCTAGGGAACATCATCAGTGTTAGGAGGAGGAGGACTGTGGGGTCCTTGGTGCTCTCTGAGCTTGGCTGTTTTCTTGCATGACCCAGCTAGATAACACCATCAGTGCTAGGAGGACTATGGGGTCCTGGGGGCTCTCTGAGCTTGGCTATTTTCTTTCAGACGTTTAATAACCCATGTAGATAACATCATCAGTGCTAGGAGGAGGAGAAGGAGGACTGTGGGGTCCTTGGTGCTCTCTGAGCTTGGTTGTTTTCGTGCAAACGTTTCATGACCCAGCTAGGGAACATCATCAGTGTTAGGAGGAGGAGGACTGTGGGGTCCTTGGTGCTCTCTGAGCTTGGCTGTTTTCTTGCAGATGTTTCATGACCCAGCTAGCTAACATCATCAGTGCTAGGAGGAGGATTGTGGGGTCCTGGGGGCTCTCTGAGCTTGGTGGTTTTCTTGCATGACCCAGCTAGATAACACCATCAGTGCTAGGAGGACTATGGGGTCCTGGGGGCTCTCTGAGCTTGGCTATTTTCTTTCAGACGTTTAATAACCCATGTAGATAACATCATCAGTGCTAGGAGGAGGAGAAGAAGGACTGTGGGGTCCTGGGGGCTCTCTGAGCTTGGTTGTTTTCATGCAAATGTTTCATGACCCAGCTAGGGAACATCATCAGTGTTAGGAGGAGGAGGACTGTGGGGTCCTTGGTGCTCTCTGAGCTTGGCGGTTTTCTTGCAGACGTTTCATGACCCAACTAGCTATCATCATCAGTGCTAAGAGGAGTTGGGATTTGCAGGGAGGAGGAGAAGGAGAAGGAGGTGGTTGTTTAGGAGGAGGTCATCCTGGCTGCTTTCTGAGCTTGGTGGTTTTCTTGCAGACATTTTATTATCCAACTAGGTAGCATCATCAGTGCTAGTAAGTGTTGTTTACTCTCACTTTACAATCTAGTGGCTTGCCTTGTCAGTGTTGGTGGGGACGGTCTTAGGGCTGTTTGCTTTTGGCTTCTTTGGCGGTTTCTTGTAGGTGTCTTGTTTCCCTCTGATGCCTACGTAGAGATTCCAGACTAATTCTTCCTTTGACTACTCCCCGGGGGCTCAGCTAGTCTGGCCCAGGAGCAAACTATCGGTCTGAGAAGATTCCTGTGCTATAGGCATGAACAATAAAATAGCTCATTGAACGTTTCACCTACGGATCCGGTTGTTTGCGTCCAATCCGTATTAGTGTTTTAGTTTTTTAGCTTTTAAATTGTCAATGGGTTTTAATTCGAATTGTTTTAAATTTGGGCCAAAGTTATGTAATTCTTTTCATAATTTTAAATTTTGTATTGGTATGTGTTTTAGTTCTGGCTGTGCACCGCCCTGAGTCCAAGGGCGGTATACGAATTGAATAAAATTAATTAATTAATTAATTAATTAATTAATTCCTGCAAGTCCCACTTCGATGCAGTGATTAAATTAGAAGCAACGTCAGGCCTGAACGTACGTTCTGTGCTGCACCGAAACGCGCCATTTTATTTATTTACCCATGAAATTGAAAGCTAGGCTGCTGTAACACACACAATAAATTCTCCGTACAATTAGAACAATGATGGTAATACAAATCTATCCGTTGTACTTAACGTTTTTTTTTTTGGCATCTAGCTAACCTACGCAGAAATGCTCAGCGAAAGCAAAACAGGGCTTCCTTTCAGAGGAATTAGATGTTAAAATGCCATCCCGACAACGAGCTGTGACTTCTGGTTTTTGCCTGCAGGAAGTTCCAGATTCAATTTTCAGCCCTGCAGGTGGTTAGGAAAAAACTCTTCCCGACAAACCGCAGGCGTCGCAGTCAAGAGCAGCGTTCCTACATGTCAAAATCCCGAACTTGCCACTTACGACGAAGCCCAAGCAAATTGGGACACGATCGCACTTCGCGTTACCTAGTGATTTCCGAGCCAAAGGCAGCCAAAGCTGATTGTGTGTATTTGTGTGGACTTTTTTTTTTTAAAAAAAAAACAACATTTCTTATCAGAATTTTAAGGGACGCGGTGGCTCGGTGGCTAAGACGCTGAGCTTGTCGATCGAAAGCTCGGCAGTTCAGCGGTTCGAATCCCTGGCGCCGCGTAACGGGGGGAGCTCCCGTGACTTGTCCCAGCTTCTGCCAACCTAGCAGTTTGAAAGCACGTAAAAAAAAATGCAAGTAGAAAAATAGGAACCCCCTTTGGTGGGAAGGGAACAGCGTTCCGTGTGCCTTTGGCGTTGAGTCATGCCGGCCACATGACCACGGAGACGTCTTTGGACAGCGGTGGCTCTTCGGCTTTGAAACGGAGATGAACACTGCCCCCTAGAGTCAGGAACGACTAGCGCACATGTGCGAGGGGAACCTGTACCTTTACCTTATCAGAAATTTACAATAAAAGTGTACAAGGAGGAAGTGGTTAGAGTGCAGTACTGCAGGCTACTTCTGCTGCTTGCAATTTGGCAGTTCAAATCTGACCAGGCGCAAGGTTGACTCAGCCTTCCGTCCTTCCGAGGTGGGTAAAATGAGGACCCGGATTGTTGGGGGCAAATATGCTGACTCTGTAAACCGCTTAGAGAGGGCTGTGAAAGCACTATGAAGCGGTATGTAAGTCTTAAGTGCTTATTGCTTTGCCCTTCCTTCCTTCCTTCCTTCCTTCCTTCCTTCCTTCCTCCCTCCCTCCCTTCCTTCCTCCCTCCCTTCCTTCCTCCCTCCCTCCCTCCCTCCCTCCTGTCGTGGAACAGTGGTTAGAATGCACGATTGCAGGCTAATTCTGCCCACTGCCAAGAGTTCGATCCTGACCCGCTCAAAGTTGACTCAGCCTTCCGTCCTTCCGAGGTGGGTAAAATGAGGACCCAGATTGTTGGAGACAATAGGCTGAGTCTGTAAACCGCTTAGAGAAGGGCTATAAAACACCGTGAAGCGGTATATTAGTTAATTTATTTTTAATTTAATTTAATTTATATTTTATTAGTTAATTTGGTTTAAAATGGGATTTTGTTGTACATGTTTTTAACTTGTGTTTGCCACCCTGAGTCCTTCTGGAGAAGGGCAGCATATAAATACATGAAATAATAAATAAATAAATATATAAGTGCTATTGCTATTGCTATTGCTATTAGCAGATTCAGAATGGGGAAGAGGTACTTTTGCGATTACTGCGACCGGACTTTCCAGGACAATCTTCACAACAGGAAAAAACACTTGAACGGGGTGCAACATTTAAGAGCCAAGAAAGTCTGGTACGATCTCTTTCGAGGTAAGAAAACCGAACAGCTTCTCCGGTGTTTTGGCGGTACAGGGAGAGCTGCAGGGGTTCAAGGAGAGCTGTTGGGGGGGGGGTTTCCAGATGTTTCTTCTGCCCTGTCTCTCCGTATGCACATCTGGTTCGGAAAATGTTGTCAGTAGGACCGGGGCTTGGTGGGGTGGGATAGCCACGGATCTTTCTCCTGCAACTGGGAAACACAGTGTGTACCCCTTCCCGTAAAAATCTTGGATGTACATGCCCAAAGGCAAGAAAATATTGGACAAAAATATACACATGGCTGGAAAAAAATGATAAAACAACATATAGACCTGAAAGCAGAGATATTTTTGCTGGGCATGCTACCAGAAAAAAAAGGATAAAAAGACTGCATATCTGATCCTGCATATACTAACTGCAACCAAAATTGTATTTGTGCAACAATGGAAAAATGATCAGGTTCCGTCTGAGGGGAATGTAATTAAGAAAATATTAGATTGTGCAGAAATGGATAGATTAACACTTGCTATTAAGGATAAAGAAGCAACTGAATATGTTTTGATACGGGACGTATTCTATCAATGGCAAGATAACAGAAAGAGAAGTTAGAAAGGAGGAGATATAAATGGAGATATAAAAGATGAGGAGATTAAATGTTAAGTATTAATGTTATTGTATATTGTTATATTATTAATATGATAGTGATGACTTATCACAACAAAAGATATATAAATGTGACTATTTAAACATAATTGTACCCAGAACACACACTGTTTGATGAAAATTTTATTTTATATAAAAATAAAACAAATAAAACTTGGGGAAAAAAAATCTTGGATGTACCGGTACAGAGAGTCCTTAACTTGCAACCATCCGTTTAGTGACTGTTCAAAAGTTACAACAGCACTGAGAAAAATGACTTTGGATCGTTTTTCACACCGTTGCAGCATCCCCGATCAAAAATTTGGACGCTCAGCAATCGACTCATATTTATGACCATTTGCAGCGTCCCAGAGTCACGCGGTCCCGTTTTGTGACCTTATTGACAAGCCAAGTCGACGGGGGAGCCAGATTCACTTAACAACCGTGTGACTTAACCGCCGCAGCGATTTCGCTGAACGACTCTGGCAAGAAAGGTCGTAAAAACGGGGCAGGACTCAACGACGGTCTTGCTTAGCAGCGGAGATTTTGGGTTGGAGGGTTGTAAGTCGAGGAGCTACCCGTAGCCTTTAACTTACAACTGCGTGTAGCCCCACCTGCTTTTACGCCCGGAAAGAGAGTCTGTTGTGGAATCACAGCTGTTCTCTTGACATTTTTTTTTTAATATAAGCCAACTCTTCCGCCTCCTCCTCCTCCTGTTTGTGATTTCTTTTTCTCTTTCTTTACAGATGCTGCAACCATCTTACAGGAGGAGCAGACAAAGAAACCTTGTAGGAAATTTTTGCAAACAGGTATGCTGAAGAGGGGACGCAGTGGCTCAGTGGCACGCGATGGCCCCGTAGGCCCGTTTTTCTCTCTCACCTTGCTCCAGAGTCTGGGCAGGGCTAAAACAGCCTTCCCCACTTCCCCGGAGGCCCTCTGGAGACCATAAATGGCCCATTTGCCAACTTCTGGTGGGAAGAATGAACTAAAGAGCCACCATCAATGAGCTGTTGGACAGCATTACTTGGTCTGTTGTGTGGATGTTTGGGAGGTTTACGGGTGGGAAATTTATGATGGGTGGGTGGGGAGTGTTTGGGGATTGTTATGTGTGTGGGACCTGGTCTCTGGGTGTTAAGTGAATTTCGTTGTATGGGTATACTGTGTATACACGTACAATGACAATAAAATTATTATTATTACTATAGCGTCGTTTTGAGGGTAGAAATTTATGTCGAGGATTGGTTGCCACGTGTACTAAAACATATTTGAAAAACCTCCCCAAGTATTTCTGAAAACGAATGAAATGGCCAATTTGCAACTTGGTGGAAATGGACCTAAAAAAAATCATTTCGTCATCTTGTTTTTATAATGCACGTGGTCCTCGGGGTTATGACCGCTCATTCAGTGACCACTTGGAAGTTAACGACGGGGCTGAAGGAAGGCGCTTACCAGTCCTTCAAGTTCGATAAGATTTTGGTTTTTTTTTCATAAGCGATTTGGGGTTGATGGAGGCAAAAGGTTGAGAAGGACTTCATGCTTAATTGCTTGCCTTGATCCCTTCCTTGTAGGCCACTGCGATTTTGGCTCCAACTGTAGATTTTCTCACATGACGGGGGTGGATCTCGAGAAGCTGAACATGCAGGTACAAGGTAAGAGAAGGTGAAGTGAGAAACAGTTAAGAGAATAACAGAGTTGGAAGGGACCTTGGAGGTCTTCTAGTCCAACCCCCTGCCCAGGCAGGAAACCCTATACCGCTTCAGACAAATGGTTGTCCAACATCTTCTAAAAAACTTCCAGTGTTGGAGCATCCACAATTTCTGGAGGCAAGGAGTTCCACTGAGTAATTGTTCTCACTGTCAGGAAATTTCTCCTTAGTTCTAAGTTGCTTCTCTCCTTGATTAGTTTCCATTCATTGCTTCTTGTCCTGCCTTCAGGTGCTTTGGAGAATAGCTTGACTCCCTCTTCTTTGGGGCAGCCCCTGAGATATCGGAAGACTGCTATCATGTCACCCCTAATCCTTCTCTTCATTAAACTAGACATACCCAGTTCCTGCAATCGTTCTTCATACGTTTTAGCCTCCAGTCCCCTAATCCTCTTCGTTGCTCTTTTCTGCACTCTTTCTAGAGTCTCCGCATCTTTTTTATATGGTGCCGATCGAAACTGATTGCTGCATTCCAAGTGAAAGTTTTGATTTTAAAGCGGTCAATTTTGAAAAAAACACTTGTTTATATTTTTAATCCAGTGCAAAGTTAACCGTTCCCCACCATCTCCACAGTAGTTGAATCGGAGCCTACCTTTAAACGGTGAATATTTTTGCACGGCGTGTTAAAATATCTTGAAAACGAACCCACTCGCTTAATATCAGAAATTATCGGCAAGGAGCTTTGCTTTAAATCACGTCCCATCTTTAGATCCCTAATGGGTTTAATCTGGATTGACTGTTTTTTATCTGTGCTCTTCAAACCTCGTTTAGTTTTTTTTTTTAAGCAGCTAAGCTTCCTTCTTCCCCTCCTTCGTTTCCCATCGCTTTTATTTCTGCTCTGGGCCAGGAAGGAGGCTTCGATGGCTTGATTTTACTGCCTGCTGCTACAATTTATAGGCTGCGTGATTTCCCCCACTTCCAACCCCCCCCCCACCTGATTGATGGTTGCATTTTAATTTTTACGGCTCTGGGTTGCAGGCTGCCCAGGGAACTGTGTATTACGTTGCTAGGACAGAAATCGATAAAACTGTGGCAGTCATTAAAATAGAGACGACGTGGGTATCCTTCCCTACCCCATCAGGGAGCATATAGAATTTCTCCCAAGAAAAATATGGGGAAAAGGTTACTTCCCTATCAAGCTGCACCCCCGTAGCATGTCGTTTCATTTCATTCTTTTATTTTACTTTACTTTATTTTGTTTTGTTTTATTTATTTTACTTTATTATTTTATTACTTTATTATTTTACTTTATTATTATTTTATTTTATTTTACTTTATTTTATTTTATTATTTTATTTTATTCTATTCTATTTTATTCTATTTTACTTTATTTTATTTATTTTGTTTTATTTATTTTACTTTATTATTTTATTACTTTATTATTTTACTTTATTATTATTTTATTTTACTTTATTTTATTTTATTATTTTATTTTATTTTATTCTATTTTATTTTATTTTATTTTATTTTATTTTACTTATTTTGTTTTATTTATTTTACTTTATTATTTTATTACTTTATTATTTTACTTTATTTTATTATTTTATTTTATTATTTTATTTTATTCTATTTTATTTTATTTTACTTTATTTTATTTTATTTTGTTTTATTTATTTTACTTTATTATTTTATTACTTTATTATTTTACTTTATTATTATTTTATTTTACTTTATTATTTTATTTTATTTTACTTTATTTTATTTTGTTTTATTTTATTTTACTTTATTATTTTATTACTTTATTATTTTACTTTATTATTACTTTATTTTATTATTTTATTTTATTTTATTTTATTTTACTTTATTTTATTTTATTTTCGATCGATAAGCTCAGCGTCTTAGCCACTGAGCCACGGCGTCCCTTTCTTATATGGGATAGCTATTTCAGCTATCTCGCCTCTGCCTGGCTAGCTGCTAGCTCCTCCATAAAAGCTCCCAGAGCTCTGGCACGCTAGCGATCTCCCGGCGCCTGGCTCTCATTATTATTCAACGGGCAAAAAGATGAATTGGCTGCCACTGTCAAACCGGCACAATCCGTCACTCGGCTTGAACAGCGGTGTTAATTTCACACCCTGTCGGGAAATGTTTACCATTTTCAACATCCAGGCCTGGCTGGGCTCGGACAGGTGGCTGGAATATTGGGCAGGCGGGCAGACTTCGGCAGGTCAGAGAAGGAGGGGGCGAAGTAGGGAGGGACACGGACACACACACCACCGAGACTGGGCAGAGAAGCCGAACTTTGGTAGGTGGAAAAGGGAGAGGCTGTCGGTCTAATGGTTAAGGCACCAGGCTAGAAAGCAGGAAATGGTGAGTTCTAGTCCCACTTTCGGCATGAAAACAGACTGGGTGACTTTGGGCCAATCACCAGGAGACAGTGAGTTCTAGTCCTGCTTTAGGCATGAAAACCACCTGGGTGACTTTGGGCCAATCACCAGGAGACAGTGAGTTCTAGTCCTGCTTTAGGCATGAAAACCACCTGGGTGACTTTGGGCCAATCACCAGGTGACGGTGAGTTCTAGTCCTGCCTTAGGCATAAAAACAGACTTTGGGCTATTCTATTCTATTCTATTCTATTTTCTATTTTCTATTCTATTCTATTCATTTTCTATATTTTATTCTATTCTATTCTATTCCTATTCTATTCTACTCTATTTTCTATTTTCTATTTCCTTTTTTCTATTTTCTATTCTCCTATTCTATTCTATTCTATTCTATTCTACCCTACTCTACTCTACTCTACTCTACTCTACTCTACTCTACTCTACTCTACTCTACTCTACACTACACTACACTACACTACACTACACTACTCTACTCTACTCTACTCTACTCTACTCTACTCTACTCTATTCTACTCTCCTTCCTTCTTTCCTTATTCCACTCCATTCCATTCTACTCCACTCTAATTCTCTTCTCTTCTCTTCTCTTCTCTTCTCTTCTCTTCTCTTCTCTTCTCTTCTCTTCTCTTCTCTTCTCTTTTCTATATTCTATATTCTATATTCTATATTCTATATTCTATATTCTATATTCTATTCTATTCTATTCATTTTCTATATTTTATTCTATTCTATTCTATTCCTATTCTATTCTACTCTATTTTCTATTTCCTTTTTTCTATTTTCTATTCTTCTACTCTACTCTACTCTACTCTACTCTACTCTACTCTACTCTACTCTACTCTACTCTACTCTAGTCTATTCATCTAATCTAATCTAACCTAATCTAATCTAATCTTCTCCCCTTACCCTCCAAACAGAGGAGAGGAGAGTGAAAGAGCAGCAGCAGGATGGCATGGTGCTCCCGATGGGCACCATCGAAGAATGGTTGGAGAAACACGCCAAGCGGCTACGGGCAGCTCAGAGAGACAGGTATGTGTTCTCCGCCATCGGCAAGGGAAGCTGAAAGTTGTCCGGCCTTTTGAGGTATCCCAGCTCCACAAAACGGATACTGCAAGAAATTTCGGAACTCGGCTTTATAGTTGGAGGGTATACAGGTAGTCCTTGACTTATAACCGTACATTTAACGACCGTTCAAAGTTACAACAGAACTGGAAAAAAAGGGACTTTACGACCTTTTTCCCAGTTATAACCTTTGCAGCAGCCCCATAATCATCATCATCTTTTAACGACACCATAATACCTTGCGGGGTGGAGTCTGGGCAACCGAATGGAGGTGAGTTTTTTACTGGCCGGATGCCCTTCCTGTTGCCAGAGCGGAGTTTTGTTCAGCAGAAATATTCTCATTGTGCCCAGAGAGAGAAATATCTGCCTCTACCTAGGATCGAACTCACAGCCTCCTGATCGTGAGGTGAGCTCTAGGCCACCGCACCACTCACAGCCCCCATAATCATATGATCAAAATTCAGACGCTCGACAACCGCTTCGTATTTATGACGGTTGCAGTGTCCCCGGGGTCATGGGATCACTTTTGGGGACCTTCTGACGAGCAAAGTCAACGGGGAAGCCAGATTCACTTAACAAGCAGGTTACTAACCGAACAACTGCAATGATTCACTTAACAACAGTGGCAAGAACGGTCGTAAAATGGGACAGGACTCACTTAGCAACCGTTTTGCTCAGTAACAGAAATTTTGCGTAAAGAGTGGCATTGCGAAAACATTTCTTTTCCTAAATCAGATTTTTTTTTTCTTTTCCTCCTAGTCCTCTCTCTGAAGAAGAATTGGTTTTCCAATATCCGCCAGGTTGGCCGCCGGTCCAGGAACTGCCACCCTCCCTGAGAGCGCCCCCTCCTGGCGGATGGATGATCCCCCCGGGTCTCCATTGGGGCTGAGAGTGGCGGGAGATGAAACGATTCAGGCTGCAGATTCTCGGCGTGCAAAACAAGAGAAATTAGCTGAAGACGTTTCCAGAAATTCCTGCACCGCCGGCTGATTTAGAATTTGCAGGAAGGATACCGAGACCGAAGCGCATTCAACGACCGAACAAACCGAATAAATTTATTTAAATGGTCTCCGTTAATTACTCCCAGCGCCAGCGGGCTTCCCTCGATCTGCGGTGCTGAGCCCGGCGCAGCAAGGACAGTCTCCGAAATTCAAATTACCATATTTTTTCAGACTATAAGACACACCCAGATTTAGAAGAGGAAAACAACGACAAAAAGTGTTTGGCCTCCGCGCGTCCCATTTTCAGGCCTTTTTTTTGGGCCCGTTTTTGAGGCTTTTTTCGGCCCGTTTCTGAGGCGTTTTTTGCCCTGTTTTTTTCCGAAAAAATGGGCCAAAAAAAGCCTCAAAAACAGGCGGAGGGTAGGCGGGGCTTCAGCAATATTCGGTCTATAAGACGCACCGACATTTTCACCCCGTTTTGGGAGACAAAAAAGTACACAGTCCCAAAAATACGGTATAAAGAAGTTGCTTTTGATGGGCAGGTTTTACTGCCCTGCAATTTCTCTGTTCCATGATCCCCATCCGCAGGATTTGCTCAATTTAAGCATCAGCAAAGGAAAGCTACATATTAATGAGGATTAATTCTCTTAACAGGCGCTGGGGCGCCTGCTAAGGACCAAAGAATACATATAGTAAATTCTTGTTATTGCTAGGTATGGGCTATAAAATCACCGCGAGCCGCGAAATCGGCAAATACTGAACTGTCACTCCTAGGAAAATATACGGCTTGCTTTCTACAAATCTCCACTCACAATATTTTCCGTCAAAAATGACCAACCCGCAACCTTATTTTAATTGTGTTTCTGTTTAAAGAGATTCCATTTAATGTGTGTGCGTGCGTACATATTTCTTGTTAATAAAGTCCTGAGGAAAAAAAAGTTTAAATCGTGAGAAGAGTTGTTTTTTTTTTTTGCAAAACAGCCCTCCCCCCTCCCCGCCCCATAACATAAAACAACCGAGCCTCAGTCAGGAAAATAAAACAGCACTCTGCACATGCTCAGAAGCATGTTCTTTGCAGAAATGCATGCCTGGTTAAGTGATTATTATTTCCCTCTCTTGTTTTTGGAAGATAGATTTTTTTTTTTTTGTGATATATGCCTCTGAATTTCAGTTTGACGGCTTTCCACTGGAATATTCTGCTTTTATCATTAGTGGTTTATATTTTATGGGGTGGCTGAGAAACGTACAGAAATAAATCCACAAAAGAATAGATTTCTACTCCCATGGCCGTTCCCAAGGGCAGAAGTTGGCTGGGTCCCTGATTAGGTTGGATCCGGAAATGGAACGTCGTCGTAAACCACCATCCGAAGGCCAGAGAGAGAAAAACCAGCGGCATTCGGAAATGCTAAAACTTCAAAAAGAAAGCGCAGGATGAATAGCCAGTTCCTGGCAATGAATTTTACGGAGTTTTATTTTTATTTTATTTTATTCAGTTTGTCGAACATGTACAAGATAACAGGTATAGGTATCAGTGGTGAGTTGGTCCCGGTTTGGTCCGGTTCTTGCGAACCGGTAGTAATGGCAGCAGGAGGCTCCGCCTACCGTCCCGACATCATCACTGACAATCTCCACATGCGCAGAAGCACGCACACACGCTCCCGTTGCAAACCGGCAGTAAAGGTAAGTAGAACCCACCCCTGATAAGTATAAACATGGACATGAACAAGGAATGAATACAAATAAATGGGGACTGTAGGACAGGGACGATAGGCTGGTGCGCTTATGCACGCCCCCTTTACGGACCTCTTAGGAATGGGGTGAGGTCCACAGTGGACAGTTTTAAGGTTGAAGTTGTAGGGTTTTGAGGATGTGAACAATGGAGTCAGGCCGTGCATTCCAGGCGTTGACCACTCTGTTGCTGAAGTCGTATTTTCTGCAATCGAGGTTGAAGCGGTTTACTTTTGAGTTTGTATCGATTGTTTGCCCCGCGTATTATTGAGGTTGAAGCTGAAGTAGTTGTTGACAATTTCGGCCGAAGAGGTTGCAGGAAAAAAAATGCTTTTAGAAGCCTCTGACGATCCCAGCTGAGCCACGCGATCATCAGAGGCTTTTTTTTTTTTTTTTTACTTTTAAAAGCATTTTTTCGGCCGAAGAGGTTGTAGGAAAAATGCTTTTAAAAGTTAAAACAAAAAAAAAAAGCCTCTGGTGATCGTGCGGCTCAGCTGGGCATGGGGAGAGGGGCAGGGATTTTTGCTACTGATTCTCCAAACCACCCGCTGCCATCGCTACCGGATTGGGCGATTCGGTCCGAACCGGGAGCATTTCACTCCTGATCTGGGGCCGAGAGTGGTTGAGGGTGCAAATAGTATGTGTGTTTTTTGCCTCGAAATTTAAACCGTAAAAAAAAAAAAAAAAATCAATATGATATCAGGGGAGAAGTTGGGCCCAAAATATTATTATTATTATTATTATTATTGTTATTATTATTATTATTATTATTATTATTATTATTATTATTATTATTATTATTATTATCATCATCATTATCATTATCATTATCATTATCATTATCATTATCATTATCATTATTATTATTATTTCTATGCCGCCCACTCTCTGAGGACTCTGGGCGGCTTACACCAAAGACAGTATACTAAATAGCATCTTTCCCCCAACAATCTGGGTCCTCATTTTTCCCACTTCGGAAGGACGGAAGGCTGAGTCAACCTTCAGCCGGTGAGATTTGATCCGCTGATCTGCTGAACTAGCAGTCAGCTGAAGTAGCTGTAGTACTGCACCCTAACCACTGCGCCAGCCTCACACACCATATTTTGCAACACACCACAATTTTTCTCAGGCAAAAGCCACGCTTGGCTTGGACGTGACTTTGTTATTATGCTAAACCCATCGATCATAGCGAAGTTCAAATAAATACGACGGCATCAACCGAGCGTCAAAAATGCAGAACCCTTTGCTTGTTATCGATCGCGGTTCCTTCCGTGACAAGGTTTGCTATTTTCATTTCTTTTCACGGAAAGAAGACAAAAGCCACCCGCTCAGAATCTCCCAGAACTACAGCGGCATAAAGGACAAACAAGCCAGCCAAATAAATAAAATCGATAAACGTGGAAATAATAATAATAAAAAAATAGATTACAGAGCCTTTAAAATATTCTCAAAGAGTGCGGATGCTAATGTTGTTAACTTTATAGGTGGGCCAGGCCCAGAAACAGACTTCAGAAATGTGGCAGGTGGTCCTCGCCTTACAATGGTTCATTTAGTGACGACGATGCTGGGAAAAGCGACTTATGACCAGTAGTGGGATTCAAGTAATTTAACAACCAGTTCTCTGCCCTAATGATTTCTTCCAACAACCAGTTTGCCAAACTGCTCAGAAAGTTAACAACTGGTTCTCCCGAACTGGTGCGAACTGGCTGAATCCCACCACTGCTTATGACCGTTTTTCGCACTTACGACCGTTGCGACGTCCCCGAAGTCACTTAACAGCCGTCTTGCTTAGCAACGGGAAATTTTGCGCTCTCCATTTTCGTTGTAAGGCGAGGACTGCCTATCATCCCATTTCCCAGGCAGCTTGCCCGCCCATCAGATTGACCGACGTGATGAAAAATAATCAGTGTGTAGAATTAATGTGTGAGGATGCAAAACACAGCTGAACTGCTTGGTAATTTGCAGGAGGGACCCTGAGTTTTGTGCGAAGAAATAAAGGGGAAGATTTATTCCTTTTTTATTATAAATGCGCAGTTGAGCAGTTCTGTCCCTTGACTGTAACAAATAGAACATTGTGCTCTGTCTATCGCGTACATTTTAAGCAACACACATAGACAATTTTCCTTAAAAAAAAATAAAAATAAAAGCCCATGCATAATCCACCGGCTTGGTCTTCCCATAAATCTTGGGGCTGCTGTACCTCTTCTTTTAAATACCTTGTCATTTCTGTGAATTGCTTCGCAGCATCGGGCGCTGCGTGTTGGGAGAAGTAATAGAAAGAAAAGGAAGAGCCCCAAGCGATGGACGTGGCCCCCTGCCCCCCCCTTAACCCATCACTCTCCAGATGTGGGACTAGGTCTCCCTTCATTCCCAACTGCTGAGACCATATCTGAGGATAGGGAAGAGTTGTGAGCCATCCTGAGTTACGCAGATGGGATAGGTAGCCATACGGAGGAGGAGGAGGAGGAGGAGGAGGAGGAGGAGGAGGGGGAGGAAATCCTATTCATTTTGACATTCTCCTCTCCTTCTCCTTCTGCTTCTCCTCCTCCTCCTCCTGCTTCTCCTCCATCTCCTTCTCCTCCTCATTGTCCTCCTCCTCCTCCTTCTGCTTCTCCTCCTCTTCTTCTGCTTCTCCTTCTTGTCCTCCTCCTCATCCTCTTTCTGCTTCTCCTCCTCCTGCTTCTCCTCTATCTCCTTCTCATTGTCCTCCTCCTCCTACTCCTCGTCCTCCTCCTCCTCCTCCTCGTCCTCCTCCTCCTCCTCCTCCTCCTCCTGCTTCCCCTCCTGCTTCTCCTCCTCCTCCATCTCGTTGTCCTTCTGTTTCTCTTCCTCCTTCTCCTCCTCCTCCTTCTGCTTCCCCTCCTGCTTCTCCTCCTCCATCTTCTTGTCCTCCTTCTGCTTCTCCTCTTCCTCTCCCTCTTCCGCTTCTGCTTCTCCTTCTCGTCCTCCTCCTTCTGCTTCTCCTCCTCCTGCTTCTCCTCCATCTCCTTCTTGTCGTCCTTCTGCTTCTCCTCCTCCTCCTGCTTCTCCTCCTCCTCCTCCTCCTCCTCCTCCTTCTGCTTCTTCTCCTGCTGCTGCTTCTGCTTCTCCTCCTCCTCCTCTCCCTCTTTCCCCTCGCCAAAGCAGCTGTGGAGAAGCCAGAATGATCTCTTACACCAGACACATCGAAATTGATTGCTTTTTGCAGAAGCTTTTAAGAATTTGGAAC
Source organism: Pituophis catenifer annectens (assembly GCF_029215685.1). NCBI lineage: Eukaryota > Metazoa > Chordata > Lepidosauria > Squamata > Colubridae > Pituophis > Pituophis catenifer. Next base: position 13,162,812 of record NW_027256890.1, read on the forward strand.
TCAGCCAGGTGCTACAGGCTGCTTTCACCAGCTAAGGTCCTCACTCCGAATGCGGAGCCCGTGTAGAGGAAGAAAAAGCAACCTCTGCCATCACTATTTTCCTGTAGCAAAGAATTGGTGGGATCATAAGCCTGAAAAAGTGGTTGAAAATGAGCATGCAAAACTGCTGTGGGACTTCCGAATACAGATTGACAAAGTTTTGGAACACAATACCCCCGATATCACAATTGTGGAGAAGAAAAAAAGTGTGGATCGTCGACACTGCCATATCTGGTGACAGCAGAATCGACGAGAAACACCTTGAAAAAGTCACCAGATATCAGGACTTGAGAATCGAACTGCAGAGACTCTGGCATAAACCAGTGCAAGTGGTTCCAGTGGTACTTGGCACACTGGGTGCTGTGCCTAAAGACCTGGGCAAGCACTTAAAAACAATTGGCGCTGACAAGATCATCACTGGTCAGCTGCAGAAGGCCAATTTACTGGGATCTGCCCGCATAATCCGCTGATACATCACACAGTCCTAAATGCTTGGGAAGTGTTCGACTAGTGATTTGGGATATGAAATCCAGCATGGTCATCTCGTTTGCTGTGTATACTGTCATTTTTGTGTAAATAATAATAATAATAATAATAATAATAATAATAATAATAATAATAATAATAATAATAATATGAAAAGAAAAAAGTATGGTTCATTGACATTGCAATTCCTGGTGGTGCACGGATTGAAGATAAGCAGCAAGAAAAAAATCACAAAGTACCGGGACTTGCAAATCGAAGTTGAGCGACTGTGGAAAAAGAAATCGTGTGTTGTCCCGAGTGTAATTGGAGCCCTCGGAGCAATACCCAAAGGACTACCCCGCTATTTAGAAATTCTAAATTTGCCGGACTTGAACATTTTGACTCTACAAAAAACCACCTTACTCGGAACAGCTTACATCCTCTGACGATACCTTAACAGTTCCTAGGTCCTTGGTTAGGACTCGAGCTGCTGAGCTATTAACCGGCCTCAAAGGCTGTGAATCTCACTAAAGATTAACTGATAATGATAATATAGAAATTCTAAATTTGCCGGACTTGAACATTTTGACTCTACAAAAAACCACCTTACTCGGAACAGCTTACATCCTCCGACGATACCTTAACAGTTCCTAGGTCCTTGGTTAGGACTCGAGCTGCTGAGCTATTAACCAGCCTCAAAGGCTGTGAATCTCATTAAAGATTAACTAATAATAATAATAATAATACCTCGCTATTTAGAAATTCTAAATTTGCCGGACTTGAACATTTTGACTCTACAAAAAACCACCTTACTCGGAACAGCTTACATCCTCCGACGATACCTTAACAGTTCCTAGGTCCTTGGTTAGGACTCGAGCTGCTGAGCTATTAACCAGCCTCAAAGGCTGTGAATCTCACTAAAGATTAACCAATAATAATAATAATAATACCTCGCTATTTAGAAATTCTAAATTTGCTGGACTTGAACATTTTGACTCTACAAAAAACCACCTTACTCGGAACAGCTTACATCCTCCGACGATACCTTAACGGTTCCTAGGTCCTTGGTTAGGACTCGAGCTGCTGAGCTATTAACCAGCCTCAAAGGCTGTGAATCTCACTAATGATTAACCAATAAATAATAATAATAATAATAATAATAATAATAATAATAATAATAATAATAATAATAATAATAATACAATAAACCCATATCAACCATGAGCACCAGTCAATGGTATTTGTGATGCATTTTTGAATGTTCAGTTGACCGAGTTTCATGTTTAATGAATATGAAGATAATAATAAGGATAACAAATTTGAGAAGAGCTAGAGACAGACTTAACAAACAAACTCCGATCAGCAGTTTTCTTTTTGAGGTTTTTTTTTTTTCTTTTTTCTTTTCCAGTTTGACAATTGATTCATTGTGGCACAACGATACATTCATGGCGAGAAAGCATGGGAATTGTGTGACAATTGTCTCTTTCGTCCGGCCACAGTTAGTACATGAACCAACCGCTCGCAAGTTCGACGTCGGTACAGAGTCAAATGAGAAATAAGGCACAATAGCTAGTTTTTGTCGGTTTTGAAATGGTTAAACGTTGCCCCCCACTTGGGACGGGCGGCCCGGAAGACAGGAGGGGATCCGAATTCTCCGTCACATGATCCGGTTACGCAAAAGAAACACCCCAGCCTGGCCAGATCCCGCTACGTCGGGCTTAAAGATGGCAAAAGAAATGGTTTACAGGGGACGCCCCTAGGATCTTGTATATACAATGCTGCAACTTTCCTCAACCTGGTTCGGAGGTCCAGAAGCCCGGACCTCAAAAGCTCTCGGCATTCCTCAAGCCAGCAAAAAAGACGGTTGGGTCGAAGGGGTCCAGATCGTGGGAGGATTCTCCAAGTTGAGGAAGGTTGGACTTCTGCTGATGTGACGGATTGAATTGAGTTGGCTCAGCCAGAAGTGGAGGCGCCAAGATCTTCAGGAACAGTGTCTCCCATTTGGCCACTTCAGAAGTTCTCCACATCTCGTGTGGCCTGCCGTGGAAAATCCACCAGCGACGAAGAAGAAAGGCTCCACTAAATCTACCCCTGAGTGGGCCAGTCTCCTCCTCCTTCTCCTCCTCCTCCTCCTGCAACTCCTGCAACTTCTCCTCCTCCTCCTCCTCCTCCTCCTCCTCCTCCTCCTGCAACTCCTCCTCCAACTCCTCCTCCTCCTCCTGCAACTCCTCCTCCAACTCCTCCTCCTCCTCCTCCTCCTGCAACTCCTCCTGCAACTCCTCCTCCTCCTCCTCCTCCTGCAACTCCTCCTCCAACTTCTCCTCCTCCTCCTCCTCCTGCAACTCCTCCTCCAACTCCTCCTCCTCCAACTCCTCCTGCAACTCCTCCTCCTCCTCCTGCAACTCTGCCTCCAACTCCTCCAACTCCTCCTCCTGCAACTCCTCCTCCTGCAACTCCTCCTCCCGCAACTCCTGCAACTTCTCCTCCTGCAACTTCTCCTGCAACTCCTCCTCCTCCTCCTGCAACTCCTCCTCCAACTCCCCCTCCTGCAACTCCTCCTCCAACTCCTCCTCCTTCAACTCCTCCTCCTCCAACTCCTCCTGCAACTCCTCCTCCTCCTCCTGCAACTCCTCCTCCAACTCCTCCTCCTGCAACTCCTCCTCCAACTCCTCCTCCTGCAGCTCCTCCTCCTCCTGATCTAACTCCTGCAACTCCTCTTCCAACTCCTCCTCCTCCTCCTCCCAGGCCAACATTTCTGGTGCCTTCCCATCCAAACAACCCCGGATCGACATTCAACAGGCTCCAGTAAACTCCCTCGTTCCCACCCCACCCCCACCCCAGAAGAAAAAAGTGCATAGATGCCGGGGGGGAGGGGGGAACCTCCTGCGAGAGGAGGTAGGAGGAGGTTACACAAACCGATTTTGATTTGCGGTCCAGCCCTTGGTTGATTTGATGGTCATGCAAATGCCTGAATCTTGGATAGAAAATCCTGACGCGCGTGGATATATTGCTTAACTGATTATTCGGTTTATCATAAATATATATATATATATATGTATATGTTATATTTATATATCGAGAATATTTTATATATATATTTTTTGTAAGATCCTACTATCGGATTATAAAAGCACAGGGTATTGCATTAACTCGGATCAGGAAGGGAGTGCTGGAAAAAGGGTCTCCATGCACGTTGTCATGCTTTCAAAGTTGTAATTTTAAAAAGTTCACCATGCAGGTTCCCGATAAGGGCCCTCGGCTTGGCCAAGTGGGACCTTGCTATCTGTTCAGAAGACAGCTGTCTCTCCAGTTGGGGGGGCGGGGGGCAGGGGAGAGGAAACCCCCAAAAGAGGCAAAAGGGAAGAACTTTTGTCTTTGTGTGTACGCAACCAATTTTGCCACGGAGGAACGACAGTTTCCCTCCCAGCCACGGCTCCCGGGTGGCTTAAAAAGGGAATTGATAGGTAGGTCTAGAGTTTTCTTCCCTGGGTTCTTCAAGGAAGTCCAAACGGTCCATGAACCCAGGCATCATCAGTGCCTCCTCCAGGAGTTTACTTCATCCCGCTTCTCAGAACCTGGTTGGCTGCGATGAGCATGACGCTGATGATAAACGCGATGGCGAAGGCGCAGATGAGGCTTTTCCGGACGCAGGTCTGCCTGATCTGTTGGTTTGAGCACGCTGAGGAGGAAGTGGAAAGGATGAGGGGGGCGAGGTCATGACGAAGACGAGAGAGAGAGGAGAAGGAGAAAGGGAGAGAAAGATGGGGGAAGAGGAAGAAAAGAAGAAGAGATTATCGCAGTGCGGTTGTGTTACTTGGGGACCCTGACAGCTAGAGTTTTTCGAACCTGGTAGTTTTAAGATGGGTGAACTTCAGTTCCCAGAATTGCTGGCTGGAGAGTTGCCGAGGTTGGACATCTTTGAAGCAGAAGCTAGAAGCTCCTTTGGGGGTTTTGATGAGTGGCCAATTCTGATGGCCAATGTCAATCCAAGACCTCAGTGCCTTCCGCCGTGCCCTTAAAACCCACTTTTTCCAGCAAGCCGGGCTGGCTTAGGAAGAAATTTTTTTAAAAATTTTAAATGTTTAATTGGTTTGTGGTTTTTTAAATTTTGGGCCAAATTTATATAGATTTTAATTGTTTTTAATATTTGTATTTCATGTTTTTAATTCTGGCTGTGAACCGCCCTGAGTCCTCAGGGAGAAGGGCGGTATATAAATTGAAAAATAAAATAAAATAAATAAATAAAATAAAATAAACTTGCAAAGTTTTCAAGTTGCCATGAGCAGGAGGGAGGGAGAACTGATGGAGCTGATTGATTTCCCTAACTGAAGCTACATTCCACAGATGCTTTCTTACCGCAATCAGTAGGAGAGTGTTGGGTTTCACAGCCAGCCAAAGTGGTTAATTGGAGAATGCAATTTGTGACATGGCCAGGGAGGAGGGGAGAGACAGGGTCATAGGGGAACGTAAATCTATGTGGGATTAGTTCTAACTGCATCCGAATATCGCCGAAATGGTGCTCCTAATAAATGACTGTATTTCTTTTGAAGTTTGGCTCATGGCTCATTAATTAGGGCATCTAGGGAAAATTCACAGCCAATTGGTTTCTGGTCCCCTGCCTCCCCAATGAACTGAGCCCCAAGATGAAGTTCACTTACTTTCCACGTCGACTGGGCACTCCTCCGCGTTTCCCATGTGACTTTCCTCCTCCGTCATGATGATGTTTTCAATGTCCTTCATGGAGAGGTGCTCGCAGAAAGTGTCGTACAGCAGCCGTTTCAGCTCATCCACCGTCAGCTTCTGCATGTCGCACTGCAGAGGGCAAAAAGAGTATTACACAACTTCCGGTGCCATAAGTGAGCTTGATGTTGAGGAGACATGTGCAAAAAATATTGAACGGAGAACCCATCGGATATTTTTTTTCTTGGAGAACCTGCTCTTCTCTTTTACGCTGCAAATCCTGACTCTCTGAACCTTCAGAGAAGCTATCTAGATATGGAGTGGATGGGTTCATGGTGTTGCAAGCTCAGAGAACATCAAGAACCCAACATCTTCACTCTTTGGTCCTTCACAGAAGCTATTTAGATATGGAGTGGATGGGTTCATGGTGTTGCAAGCTCAGAGAACATCAAGAACCCAACATCTTCACTCTTTGGTCCTTCACAGACGTATCTAGATATGGAGTGGATGGGTTCATGGTGTTGCAAGCTCAGAGAACATCAAGAACCCAACATCTTCACTCTTTGATCCTTCACAGAAGCTATTTAGATATGGAGTGGATGGGTTCATGGTGTTGCAAGCTCAGAGAACATCAAGAACCCAACATCTTCACTCTTTGATCCTTCACAGAAGCTATTTAGATATGGAGTGGATGGGTTCATGGTGTTGCAAGCTCAGAGAACATCAAGAACCCAACATCTTCACTCTTTGGTCCTTCACAGACGTATCTAGATATGGAGTGGATGGGTTCATGGTGTTGCAAGCTCAGAGAACATCAAGAACCCAACATCTTCACTCTTTGATCCTTCACAGAAGCTATTTAGATATGGAGTGGATGGGTTCATGGTGTTGCAAGCTCAGAGAACATCAAGAATCCAACATAATCACTCTTTGGTCCTTCACAGAAGTATCTAGATATGGAGTGGATGGGTTCATGGTGTTGCAAGCTCAGAGAACATCAAGAACTCAACATCTTCACTCTTTGGTCCTTCAAAGAAGCTATCTAGATATGGACAACCACGACCTGGATGATTGAGACTCTCCATAAACACAAGGGTGTTCTACCTTCAGGAAAAATGCAAAAATAAATAAATAAATAAATAAAATATATACCTGGAGTATCAACATCTGCAAGGAAATTAAGAAGAGGCTCACAACTGAACTGGGATCCTCCTTACCTTCCAGAACACAGTGTCAAAATCAGCACCATGAAATTTCTCGGGGATTCCGGATGCGGAAAGTTTGGGTCCTAGTAACGTCACAAACTCTTCAAAGTCCACTTGCCCATCGCCTAGAAACGAGAGGAGCAATGACAGGTGATCTGAAGGAAGCATCCAGTTGAAGAGTCACTTATTTGTGAAAGAGGATACAGACGGTCCTGGTCTTACGGACATTCGTTTAGTGATCGTTCAAAGACACAACAGCACTGGGGGAAAAAAGGACCAACAACCAGTCCTTGCTCTTGTGACTATCACAGCATCCCTGGAGCTATGCAATCAAAATTTGGATGCTTGGCCACTAGCATGTATTCATGATGGTTGCAGTGTCCATGGGAAAGGAAGGAAGGAAGGAAGGAAGGAAGGAAGGAAGGAAGGAAGGAAGGAAGGAAGAAAGAATGAAAGAAAGAAAGAAAGAAAGAAAGAAAGAAAGAAAGAAAGAAAGAAAGAGGGAGGGAGGGAGGGAGGGAGGAAGGAAGGAAGGAAGGAAGGAAGGACGGAAAGGAGAGAGGATGGGATGGGAAGGGAAGAGAGAAGAGGAAGGGAAGGGAAGGGAAGGGAAGGGAAGGGAAGGGAAGGGAAGAAGGGAAGGAAGGAAGGAAGGAAGGAAGGAAGGAAGGAAGGAAGGAAGGAAGGAAGGAAGGAAGGAAGGAAGGGAGGAAGGGATTTACAATGTCAGCCTATTGCCCCCAACAATCCGGGTCCTCATTTTACCAACCTCAGAAGGATGGAAGTCAACCCTGAGCTGGTCAGGATTGAACTTCTGACAGTGGGCAGAGTCAACCTGCAGTACTGCATTCTAACCATTGCACCACCATGATAGGAAGGAAGGAAGGAAGGAAGGAAGGAAGGAAGGAAGGAAGGAAGGAAGGAAGGAAAGGAGGGAGGAAGGGAAGAAGGAAGGAGAAGGAAGGAAGGAAGGAAGGAAGGAAGGAAGGAAGGAAGGAAGGAAGGAAGGAAGGAAGGAAGGAAGGAAATGGAGGCTTCTTCACACCACCATCTAGATATGTTGGGCTATGACTTCCAACAATCCCAGCCACCACAGTCAGCCCAAAACTAGAGAATGAAGAAAGGTTAGAGATGAAGAAGGTTGATGAGAAAAAACAACAACATCCAAAGGGGAGCGGGGGAGAAAGAAGGAAGGTCCTAGCCTGTCCTACCATCTCCAGACAACCTTACCATCCATATCCAGCCTCTGGATGATGACTTCCAACTCCACTTCATTGGGCATGTAGCCGAGAGATCTCATGGCGGTGCCGAGTTCTTGCTTGGAGATGAAGCCGTTGCCATCTCGGTCAAAGACTTTGAAGGCCTCACGGATCTCTGTAGAGAGAAAGAAAAGAAAGGGAAGCTCAGCAAGCCAAAGGATTTTGGCTTTGATATTGAGCTTGCATGGAGCCAGGATTGGGCAACTTCTAACCCAGGTCTGTTTAATTTAGTGTCCGATGCATTATAACGCCCCTCCGGCTTTGATCTAACCAAGGAAAATCTGGACAGCACTCAACAGGATTCGAAACTAACCATGGCAGGTGCCAATATTGGAAATATAAATAACAGAATAACAGATTTGGAATGGATCTTGGAGCTGTTCTAGTCCAACCCTCTGCTCAAGCAGGAGATCCTATACCATTTCACACAGGTGGCTGTTTAATCTCTTCTTAAGAACTTCCAGTGTTGGAGCATTCACAACTTCTAGTGGCAAGTTGTTCCACTGGTTAATTGTTCTAACTGTCAGGAAATTTCTCCTTAGTTCTAGGTTGCTTCTCTCCTTGATTAGTTTCCATCCGTTGCATCTTGTCCTGCCTTCGGGTGCTTTGGAGAATAGCTTGACCCCCTCTTTTCTGGGACAGCCCCTCAAATATTGGAAGATTCCATTTTCAAGGTCAAATTGTTATGCTGGGATATGGAATTTTGCCCCGTGAATCGAAGCACCATGTTGCTTTGATCTCTGCATTTTTGCACACAGCCACTCTTCCTTTTGCAAGCTGCTCTCTGACAACCATCGCCCTTTCTTTCATTTCAGCTCAACAGCAGTTAACTCCAATTCCCATCCTGATGCCTTGCAAAGTATTAGCTTACAACTGTATGGGCATGTACAGCAACGCATTCAGAGGATGCCTGCTGGGGACCTCATAGGTGTGTATCATCTGTACTCAGTACTGGCTTCCATGGTACATGTCGAAAGCAAGGATGCTAAAATGAGAACAGATCAAAACTACTTCTGCATTTTGTCTTTTACTCAGAGAGACGAGAGAGAGAGAGAGAGACGAGATAAAGAGAGACGAGAGAGAGAGAGAGATAGAGAGATGAGAGAGAAAGAGGGAGAGAGGGAGGGAGGAAAAGAGAGATGAGAGAGAGAGGAGGAAGGAGATAAAGAGGGATTAGAGAGAGATATGAGAGAGGGGAAAAGATAATCTCTCTTTGATGATAGAGAGAGAAATAAAGAGAAATGAAAGAAATTGATAGAGAGACACAGAGAAGGGAGGAGATTGAGATGAGAGATAGAGAGATAGAGAAATAAATATAGATGAGGGATGGATGGATAGATAGATGGATGGATGGATAGATAGATATAGAAATAAAGATAGATAGATAGATAGATAGATAGATAGATAGATAGATAGATAGATAGATAGATAGATAGATGGATGGATAGAAAGATAGATGTAGAAATAAAGAGATAGATAGATAGAAGATGGATGGATGGATGGATAGATATAGAAATAAAGATAGATAGATAGATAGATAGATAGATAGATAGATAGATAGATAGATGGATGGATGGATGGATGGATGGATGGATAGATAGATAGATAGATGGTAGATGGATGGATGGATAGATAGATAGACAGACAGATAGGTGGTAGATGGATGGATGGATGGATAGATATAGAAATAAAGATAGATAGATAGATATAGAAATAAAGATAGATAGATAGATAGATAGATAGATAGATAGATGAGAGATAAATGGATGGATGGATGGATAGATAGATAGATAGAGAAAGAAAGAGAAAGAGAGAGAGATGATAGACAGATGAAAGCCCTTTTCAAAGAAACCCCCCAAAGAATTAAATTAAAACAAACCAGCAAAAGGTTTAGGAAGGGCTCTCCTCCTTTCCCTCCTTTCCAGTTCTCAGATGAATGAAAAGAATTTGCTTTTGAAGAAGAAGAAGAGGAGGAGGAGGAGAAGGACGAGGGAATCTGTTGACATTCTCCTGGGCAAAGCGAACTGCCTTTGCGCTCATTTACCAACCAGGCATCTAACGGAGGGGGTGCGAAGTTATCCTAGCGTCTCCAGCAATTTGAATCCTGCTGGTTTCTATATTCGCCTTCAATCCCCAGAGAGAAGCCAAAATAAGATGCAAATCCTCCCCAGGGCCATTTTTTCTTTTTCTTTTTTAAGAACTGGAAAGCGCGGAGCAGAAAACGACAAAAAGAACGGCAATTTTACCATTGCAACAGCACCGGATTCCCCGCTTTTGTTGTTGAAAAAAAACAACAACAACAATGGATGAATTCCCTAGAGATCTGCCCCCTCTATACACTACACGCACAGTCGATCCTTATGTTCCAATTAGAATTACTTCCAAGTGCATTACTCCGTTCGGCGGGCAACTCAGTAGATGATGCTTATTTATTAAACATTAGCAAACATCAACATCACTTAACTAGAAAAACAGGAGGAAAAAAACAAGGAAAACGTAAGTGCAGGCGAGAGCGTGGCATTCCGTCTATTTATCTATTTATTTTTCTATTTGAAGAACCAGGGAAAACAATGCTTCAGCAGGTGCTCATCTCCGTTTCAAAGCCGAAGAGCCAGCGCTGTCCGAAGAAGACGTCTCCGTGGTCATGTGGCCCGCATGACTCAACACCAAAGGCGCACGGAACGTTGTTACCTTCCCACCGAAGGTGGTCCCTATTTTTCTACTTGCGTTTTTTTACGTGCTTTCGAACTGCTAGGTTGGCAGAAGCTGGGACAAGGAACGGGAGCTCACCCATTACGCGGCACTAGGGATTCGAACTGCTGAACTGCCAAGCTCAGCGTCTTAGCCCCTGAGCCACCGCGTCCCTAACGCATTTCAGGTTAAGTTAGGTTAAATAAATAGTTCAGGTTAAGTTAGGTTAAATGCGCTGTGGGAAATTGATTTGGATCAAAAGTTGGAGCTCACCCCCATGAAATGGAAAAAAAAAAAAGAAATTGCGTTTCTCGGTAGGGTAAGAAGAAAGTAGGCACTGGAGACCACATCCGGCGTATATTTTCAAAATGCAATACTTTTATTCACGTTAGCCCTTGTTACTCCGTTCCCCCGTTATCTCGATTCACCACAAAACACTGATCCATACGTATGAACGCTAACCTTACAAGCTGGATTCCCACGTTAATCTTGTCCTAAAATGTGGCCGGTTAATCTGTGGTTCCATGAAGCCACGCAAACTCAAACATTCTTGTGCCCTTTGTCCATCGCTCATGAACCTCAGTCAGAGATTTAGCTGCGGTATTCCCACAACGTGTCAGGATTCGGTGTTATCTCAAATAAACTTCATTCTCAAACGCAAAGTCTTTGATGAAACTTTTCTTTATTTGAGAAATTAACTATGTCATTCCTGAACTCTTAGTGCAGCCAGAACTGGCATCTCCCTCCAAACTCCTCCCTTTCCGCTCTTTATTCCCCAATGTCTCATTGGCCATCATGCAGGTCCATCTCTCCATCCCAAGCCCTTTCCAGTCACAGGAATTCCCCCCTCCCTCTATCACCTAAGTAACGTTATCTACCAAGGAGCAGGAAACTAAGTGGAAGTTCATGTCAGCATTAAAGCAAGGCTTCTCTTTCTCTCATTCATGTCAGTGCTGGGGAAAATCATAAATTGGAACGCTGACACAATGTAGAATGGAATGGAATGGAATGGAATGGAATGGAATGGAATGGAATGGAATGGAATAGAATAGAATAGAATAGAATAGAATAGAATAGAATAGAATAGAATAGAATAGAATCGCAGAGTTGGAAGGGACCTTGGAGGTCTTCTAGTCCAACCACCTGCTTAGGCAGGAAACTCTACACCACTTCAGACTCTCTCTCTCTCTCTCTCTTTTCCTCAGGCATGTCAGTTCTTCTGAATTATATTCTGGCAGTTTGAAAACTAAACGAGGAGACCGCAGGGACAGATACTTCAACATGTGTTCATTATTGCAAAGTGATAGGAGGGGAAAAAAAATATTCATTCTCCATCAATTATATCACGAATCAAAGATTTAAACTCTGTTTTTGGCTCCCGAATTCTCTCCTCTGAAGGTCTAATTAGACCTTGTGGGCTCAATACGTTACTTTATATACTTAATTCTCTTTATTGTTAAATTAACTTAACGGTTCATAACTGTATTGGGTAACATTAAATAAACAGACGCCGAGAGATAGAATTATGTATGTTTTGCTGGGATGGTATTTTTATTTTATTTTTTTGCTTTTTTCATACATCACAAAATAACTAAAGTGAACAAAAAATGTCAGGTAAAATAAAAATTGAAAAGAAAATTATTGAGTTTCAGGCTTGGGGCCTTTGAATAATATATTGTTCCTTCAGCTATCGTAACTGGGGAAAGAATTTGTTTCAAATAAAGTATTTTAAAAGACCAAAGTCCAATGGAAAATGAAAAAGAACACGTACTGTAAAGTAGTGAAGAGTTTGATCAGTTGAAATGAAAAAAAAATAATAATAATAAAAACCCCATGGCATGGTTATCAAGGCAAGTCCAAGGACTGGAATTTGATCTGTATAACAATTAAAAAAAGAAATTAAAAGACGCTTGCTCCTGGGGAGGAAAGCTATGGCAAATCTAAAGTGCATACTAAAAAGCAGAGACATCACCCTGCCAACAGAAGAGCGTATAGTCAAGGTGATGGTTTTCCCAGTTGCAATGTATGGCTGTGAAAGTTGGACCATAAGGAAGGCCGAGCGCCAAAGAATGGAGGCCTTTGAACTCTGGTGCTGGAGAAGACTCCTGCGAGTCCCTTGGACTGCAAGGCGATCCAACCGGTCAGTCCTAGAGGAGACCAACCCTGACTGCTCTTTAGAAGGCCAGATCCTGAAGAGGAAACTCAAATCCTTTGGCCACCTAATGAGAAGGAAGGACTCCCTGGAGAAGAGCCTAATGCTGGGAACGACGGAGGACAAAAGAAGAAGAAGGGGACGGCAGAGAATGAGGTGGCTGGATGGAGTCACTGAAGCAGTCGGCGTGAGCTTCAATGGACTCCAGAGGACGGTAGAGGACAGGAAGGCCTGGAGGAACGTTGTCCATGGGGTCGCGATGGGTCGGACACGACTTCGCAACTAACAACAAAACCCTTGAAGACCCTCTTGAGTGATTAGGAGCCAGCTCAAGGATAACCAATCAGGACAGAGGTCTTCAAACTTGGCAGCTTTAAGACTTGTGGACTTCAACTCCCAGAATTCTGGGAGTTGAAGTCCACAAGTCTTAAAGCTGCCAAGTTTGAGGACCGCTGAATCAGGAAGCTGATTCGGTTGTCTTCTCCATATTTATATTGAACGAAGGAGAAATTTTCTGACAATGAAAACGATTATAGGTCGTCCTCGACATACCACAGTTCCTTTGGTGAGCATTCAAAGTTACAATGGCACTGAAAAAAGGCGACTTATAACCATTTCCCACACTTATGACTGTTGCAGCACCCCCATGATGATGTGATCAATTTGGTCTGTATTAACAATTAAATTATTATTTTTTGCAACTGAGAGAGAAGCAGAAGTACAGAATAACAGAGTTGGAAGGGCCCTTGGAGGTCTTCTAGTCTAATCCTCTGCTCAGACAGGAAACCTTATACAATTCCAGATAAATGGCTGTCCAATCACTTCTTAAAAACTTCCAGTGTTGGAGAATTCACAATTTCTGGAGGCAAGGAGTTCCACTGATTAATTCTTCTAACTGCCAGGAAGTTTCTCCTTCATTCCAGGTTGATTCTCTCCTTGATGAGTTTCCACCCGTTGCTTCTCGTCCTGCCTTCAGGTGCTTTGGAAAGTTTCCAAACGAGTTTCCAAACGAGTTTCCACCCGTTGCTTCCTCTTCTTCTGCCAGTAACTAAACCCAAGCTCTGTTTCCAGATAAGATGAAGACCTTCCAAAGAAGCGCCCGTTTGATGGACACGTCTCATTTCAGCCCCTGATTTGAATCTCTCCGAGAGGGAGAACTTTAGCAAGATGGTTTTACGAGCAATTAAGCACCATGGGTGATCAGGTCCGACTATTGCCAAGGAAGCTTTAATGGGCAGCTCGTTAAAATTAGCACTGTGAAATTAATAGATGAGGGGAATCTGATGGAAGATAATCCAGCACGGCATTTAGGGAAGTGTTTTACAGAGCAAGCGTTTCGCGAAAGCCTCATCATCAAATGGATTTCATTTTGACCACAAGGAAATATGAGCTGAGTCGGGTGGAAGGACCCACCAGATGTTCAGGAGCACGAAGAGGAGAAACCTCTGGATACAGCAGTGGCCAAAATTGTGGGAACCTTTTGGGGAAAGTATATTTTTGACGTTTGATGGCTAATAACACCACTTTTTTTTTTTTTTTGGAGTTTCAAGATCAAGGCGGTATAGAAATAAAATTATTATTTATTTATTTATTTATTTATTTTATTATTTATTTATTATTTATCATCCTATTCCACGGCTGGAATGGCCTGGGAATAGTCCAGACCTTCACCCAATGGAAAATTCTATGGAGAACTTGTTAGTTAGAAGAGACCCAGCAATAAAACCCAGTTAATAGAAGCCATCATTCCATCTTGGTTTCACATGACAACAGCTGCCGAACTAAAAGACTTGGTTCACTCCATGGGAAGACGTTGTAAGGCCATAATTCATGCTAAAGGTTACCCTCAACTAAGGATTAACTGACATGGTGATCATTTTGGCATCTCTCCTTTTTTCTAGGGTGATCCTTTTTGTATGTCTCATTTTTTCTAAGTGTTTCCCTTTTCTTCTTTATACTGATTTTAATTTGGTATTGTATTGTGATTTGTATTGAAGTTGTCATTTTGTAAGCCGCCTTGAGTCCCTAAGGGAGAAAGGCGGCATATAAATCGCAATAAATAAATAAATAAATAAATAAATAAATAAATAAATAAATAAATAAATAAATAAATAAATAAATAAATACTGTAACGGCTATTCTAATAGCAAATACTTTGTAAAAGTTATTGCATTACGTTCTTGATTCAATGATTTTTCCATCGATATATAATTTTATGGTACTACTAAAAAAAAAAAGTAGTATTATTAGCTAGTTTTAGAAAATACAAAAGGTTTCCACAATTTTGGCCACGACTGTAGTCAGAGAAATGATCTGTCCGAAGTGCCAACTTCAAAGAGGGTTGAAGAAGCTAATAGGTTATCAGAATGAGTTAATTCTCAGCTGTTCTAATAAAGTCTGTTTGCTTCAAACTGATTGCGTCTGATAATACCTACTTGGTCCTAGGTCACAACAGTAAGTCGAGGACCCCCTGCCTTGCAATTGTGGTCATCAGCCGAGAAACACCCCCCCCCACACACACACACACCCTGGGTATGATTTTCATCCAGCCATCTGGACGGTGGCCAAGTTGGATCACGTGGTTTTACAAATGGACGGACTTCTGTTTTGATATTTAATCCTGTGGCTCAATTGGTATCGCGCACTTCCTTTAGCGAAGCCGCAAACGTACCAAGGTTAAGGCATCTGCTAACTCTTTCATTGACCTCTTGGCACATACATGCCCAGCTAGATCTGCGAGATCATAAAGATGCCCACAGATATCTGTTTTCCCTGCTGTGTATTTTTGAGGGGAAATTAGGAAGGAGACGCGGTGGCTCAGTGGCTAAGACTGCTGAGCTTGTCGATCGAAAGGTCGGCAGTTCAGCGGTTCGAATCCCGAGCGCCGCGTAATGGAGTGAGCTCCCGTTCCTTGTCCCAGCTTCTGCCAACCTAGCAGTTCGAAAGCAGGTAAAAAATGCAAGTAGAAAAATAGGGACCCCCTTTGGTGGGAAAATAACAGCGTTCCGTGCGCCTTTGGCGTTGAGTCATGCCGGCCACAGGACCACGGAGACGTCTTCGGACAGCGCTGGCTCTTCGGCTTTGAAACGGAGATGAGCAGTGCCCCCTAGAGTCGGGAACGACTAGCACATATGTGCGAGGGGAACCTTTTCCCTTTTACCTTTAGGGAAGAAGTGAAGGCAGATCAGGAAGGAGTTAATTCTCCTGCCCTTTGTTTCCCAACCAATTCGTAACAAAATCTCTCTGCCTCCGGACAGCTTTAAATAAAATGAAATAAAACATGAGTCACCTTGTTCAGAAGCCCTTCCCCCCCCATCTCCATTTAATGAAACAGTTGAAAATTGGTGTCATCATACAACTCCCTAAAGCTGATTTCTTCCTCGTGTATCAGAATGACATGCGCCTCGGGGATGTTAAATAATTTCTCCCATTAATTTGGGGGACGAGGAAGGGGAGGGAGGGGGCTGCTGCTGGAAGAATCCGAGGCACGGCTAAAGTCAGCCTCGTGCAAAGACCCCCTCCCTAGATAAAAGTAAGAGGTCTCTTCTAGCTTTGTTTAATCCTTTAAAAAAAAAAGTCCCACATATTTACAGCCAGGCCGAGTTTTGGAGAGATCTTTCGTCTTGCATTGTCTGTGGTCATCCCAGAGACCTCTGAAGATAGGAACTCTCTGGAACAGAATGGGACAACTTGACGTGGCCAACTCATCATGGCCAACTTGCCACAGTCAACTCATCACTCATGATCTCCAAAATTTAGAATAGATAGAGGAGAGGAGAGGAGAGGAGAGGAGAGGAGAGGAGAGGAGAGGAGAGGAGAGAAGAGAAGAGAAGAGAAGAGAAGAGAAGAGAAGAGAAGAGAAGAGAAGAGAAGAGAAGAGAAGAGAAGAGAAGAGAAGAGAAGAGAAGAGAAGATAGAGTAGAGTAGAAAATAGGATAGAATAGAATATAGAATAGAGTAGAGTAGAGTAGTAAAGTAAAAAAAAAAGCCTCTGATGATCGCGCAGCTCAGCTGGGATCGTCAGAGTCTTTTAAAAGCATTTTTTTTCTACAACCTCTTCGGCCGAAGAGGTTGTAGGAAAAAATGCTTTTCTTTTTTTGTTTATGAGAAATAAAAATAAAAAACTTTTTAAAAAATGCTTTTAAAAGTTAAAAAATAAAAAAGTTGGCCACGTCCACCTAGTCACATTACCCCACCACCAAGCCACGTTCACAGAACCGGTAATAACAAATTTTACATTTTACCACTGCACTGCAGCCGGTGGCATATTTGCTTAGATTCTCATTTTTGCAAGTATATTCAATCTGAAGATATGTGTGTGTGTGTATGTGTGTGGTTTTTACCAACAAAACAAAAGCTTGCTCTCTAATTTGGGAAGGCTTTGTTTGTTCCCTCTTTCCCAAACGTGCTTCTAAATTTATAACAATGCCCATATTTTCTGTGAACGGTTTTCTCATAAGAGAATGCATCGGCAAGATTGTTTCCAGGAAGGTGAATTCTTCCCCCACCCTTCTCAAAAACATGCACAGGATTGCTGACAAATTGCCCGTCTAAATCGGTAAGACCGCAAACTTGTGAACGATGACAAAAGCTCAGTTTTGTGCGATTTGAAAATTCACCGCAATTCAGGTTGTTGGGTAATTCAGCCTGAGTTACGATTCCCTTGTGAACTGAAGAAATCTGTCCTTCCGTTTTTAAACCCATTTCATAGACGCCAGCTTTTTCTTTCAAACGTTGATCTTCCGTAGAAGTGAAAATGAGTTAGATTGTGCGTACCCCAGAGATCTTGTATACAAGAAAATAAAAGTCACAAGAGACGCTGCCTATGAATTCGTTGTGACGTTCCTTGGTAAGACTAAGAGCCTTGATAGTACAGTGGTTTAAGCACCCTGTTATTAACACAGCTGCCTGCAATTTACTGCTGGTTCGAATCTCTCCAAGGCTCAAGGTTGACTCAGCCTTCCATCCTTTCTAAGGTAGGTGAAATGAGGACCCAGTTTGTGGGGGCAATAAGCTGACTTTGTATGAATATACAAAAGGATGAAGGCTATTGCTTAACGCGTTGTAAGCCGCCCTGAGTCTCCAGAGAAGGGCGGCATATAAATCAAATTTAAAAAAAAAAAGAGAGAGAATTTTCATAAACCAAGGAACAAAAGACGTAGAGAGAAGCAAACGGATTTAATTTAATTAATTTATATCCCAATTTATAATTGGTTTTGTAAATAACTTAAGGCAGCGAAGACACAAAATGCTTCTTCCCATTTTCCCCACAACAATAACAACAACCCTGTGAGATGAGTTGAGCTGAGAGAGAGGGACTGGCCTAAAGTCCCCCAGTTGACTTTCATGGCTGAGGCAGGACTAGAACTCACCGCCTCCTGGTGATTGGCCTAAAATCATCCAGCCACTTTCATGCCTAAGATGAGACTAGAAGTCACTATCACCTGGAGACTGGCCCAAAGTCACTCGCCCAGCTTTCACGCTTACGGCACAACTAGAACTCACTATCACCTGGAGACTGGCCCAAAGTCACTCGCCCAGCTTTCACGCTTACGGCAGAACTAGAACTCACTATCACCTGGAGATTGGCCCAAAGTCACTCGCCCAGCTTTCACGCTTACGGCAGAACTAGAACTCACTATCACCTGGAGATTGGCCCAAAGTCACTCGCCCAGCTTTCACGCTTACGGCAGAACTAGAACTCACTATCACCTGGAGATTGGCCCAAAGTCACTCGCCCAGCTTTCACGCTTACGGCAGAACTAGAACTCACTATCACCTGGAGATTGGCCCAAAGTCACTCGCCCAGCTTTCACGCTTACGGCAGGACTAGAACTCACTATCACCTGGAGATTGGCTCAAAGTCACTCGCCCAGCTTTCACGCTTACGGCAGAACTAGAACTCACTATCACCTGGAGATTGGCCCAAAGTCACTCGCCCAGCTTTCACGCTTACGGCAGGACTAGAACTCACTATCACCTGGAGATTGGCCCAAAGTCACTCGCCCAGCTTTCACGCTTACGGCAGAACTAGAACTCACTATCACCTGGAGACTGGCCCAAAGTCACTCGCCCAGCTTTCACGCTTACGGCAGGACTAGAACTCACTATCACCTGGAGATTGGCTCAAAGTCACTCGCCCAGCTTTCACGCTTACGGCAGGACTAGAACTCACTATCACCTGGAGATTGGCCCAAAGTCACTCACCCAGCTTTCACGCTTATGGCAGAACTAGAACTCACTATCACCTGGAGATTGGCCCAAAGTCACTCGCCCAGCTTTCACGCTTACGGCAGAACTAGAACTCACTATCACCTGGAGATTGGCTCAAAGTCACTCGCCCAGCTTTCACGCTTACGGCAGAACTAGAACTCACTATCACCTGGAGACTGGCCCAAAGTCACTCGCCCAGCTTTCACGCTTACGGCAGAACTAGAACTCACTATCACCTGGAGATTGGTCCAAAGTTACCTACCCAATTCAATTCTGGAGCTGACCGGAAGTCCAGTTCCCCCATCATAGTCCTCCTAGCACAGTATCCTTTTTCCTCTGCTGACCAGAAGTCCGGTTCCCCCACCATAGAGCCTCCTCCTAGCACGGCATCCTTTTTCCTCTATCTGTCCTAACCGAAAGCCCTATCAAGAGCCTTGATAGTACAGTGGTTTAGTGCACCCTGTTATTAACACAGCTGCCTGCAATTACTGCAGGTTCGAATCTCGCCAAGGCTCAAGGTTGACTCAGCCTTCCATCCTTTCAAAGGTAGGTGAAATGAGGACCCAGTTTGTGGGGGCAATAAGCTGACTTTGTATAAAATATACAAAAGAATGAAGGCTATTGCTGAGCACATTGTAAGCCGCCCTGAGTCTCCGGAGAACGGCGGCATATAAATCAAATAAAAAAAAAAATTGTGGAACTGACCAGCAACAGGAATCCGCAAGCAGAGGAAAGAGCCACATGCAGCTCCAGAGCCGCAGATTGCCGACTCCTGAGTTAGGGCCACCAAGAAGTTTGCAGTTGTCAAGTTTATTCCCTGCCGAGAAGACTTTTCCTTCGATCGGCAAAAAAAAAAGTGGCAGCGGGCGCAGGACCCTGTCAGAACTGTCCGTCAAACGGACGTTTAAAAATGGAGCTGTCATTCTAATACGAAGTCGGATGAATGTTGACAGCTTAGGGATTCATATCCCGACTCTCTGGATTAAAGCTGTTCAAGAGTTTGAGTGGCCTGATGTAAAGGGAGGGAATCCTTGGGACAGAGAAACCATTAAAGGGGAAGACACACAACTCAGTCCTGGGGTGGCGGAAACGGTGAGGAGGAGCCTCAAACGAATTCTGCCTTGATTCCGGGGGGGTACCAGGTAGCCCTTGATTTTACAACAGTTCGTTTAGTGACCTGTTTGAAGTATACAACGGCATATGAAAAAAGGAATTTGGGATCGTTTTTTTCACACTTGTGACTGTTGCAAGCGTCTCCCTGGTCATGGGATCAAAATTCAGAGGCTTGGCACCTCACTCATAGTTGTGATGGTTGCAGTGTCTCAGGGTACCCACAACTTCTGTGGTTAACAGAATTCTATTCTATTCTATTCTATTCTATTCTATTCTATTCTATTCTATTCTATTCTATTCTATTCTATTCTATTCTATTCTATTCTACATTCCATTCCATTCCATTCTATTCTAGTTTCTTATTCTATTCTAAATTCTTATTCTATTCTATTCTAAAAATCTTATTCTATTCTAAATTCCTATATCTATTCTATTCTATTCTATTCTATTCTATTCTATTCTATTCTATTCTATTCTACATTCCATTCCATTCCATTCCATTCCATTCCATTCTATTCTAGTTTCTTATTCTATTCTAAATTCTTATTCTATTCTATTCTAAAAATCTTATTCTATTCTAAATTCCTATTTTTATTCTATTCTATTCTATTCTATTCTATTCTATTCTATTCTATTCTATATGCTATTTTTCCTCCTTCTTCCCTCCTCCTATTCTATTCTATTCTATTCTATTCTATTCCATTCTATTCCATTCCATTCCATTCCATTCCATTCCATTCCATTCCATTCCATTCCTTTTTTTATTCTATTCTATTCTATTCTATTCTATTCTATTCTATTCTATTCTATTCTATTCTATCCTATCCTATCCCATCCCATCCCATCCCATCTCATCCTATCCCATCCTATCCTATTTTCTATTCTCCTTCCTTTTTCCCCCCTCCTCCTCCTGATATTCTATTCTATTCTATTCTATTCTATTCTATTCTATTCTATTCTATTCTATTCTATTCTATTCTATTCTATATACTATTTTCCTTCCATCCTCCTCCTCCTCCTCCCTATTCTATTCTATTCTATTCTATTCTATTCTATTCTATTCTATTCTATTCTATTCTATTCTATTCTATTCTATTCTATTGAATGGCCACTTAAAAATGATCGTAAATTGAGGATTACCTTTATCTGGATACTGCTGGATAACTTTTTCATTCATTCCCTTCCCCAGCTCATCCTTCGCACCTCTGCAGACTTTAAAATCCCCCCTGAAAATTACCTCAATATCTCAAAATGCTCACCCCTCTCTTGTTGTGACGGTGCCTTTGCTTATCCAAGGACAAAGACCAAATAAAGCACCCAGATATGAATACAATGGAACCCCCGCCCCCCTCCTTCACCACCTGGTGGAGTTGCTGCATGGCAGACACCTAAAATCCAATGCATAATGCATTTGGCAAGCGTCCAAAGACAGAGAGTTGCGATGGAAAGCAACGATCGGGGACGGAGGGAGGGAGGAGGAGGGTGGCACGGTGCATAATCACATTTCAGATGATTGAAAAGGGCAAAAAAAAAAAAAGCAAGCACCTTTTGTGTAACACAATGTGCCATACGCCGTTAACAAGAACCAGTCGTCACAATATTAAAAAGAGATTGAGAATCTGGAAAGAGTGCAGGGAAGAGCCAAAACGATGATTAGGGGACCGGAGGCTAAAACATACGAAGAACGCTTGTCTGGTTTAATGAAAGGAAGGTCCAGGGGTGACATGATAGCAGTGTTGCAATATTTGAGGGGCTACCACCAAGACGAGGGGGGGGGTCAGCCTATTTTCCAAAGCACCTGAAGGCAGGACACTGGTCTCAATTCTGCTGGTAAATTGAGGGGCTACCTGAGAGCCGAGGTGGCGCAGTGGTTAGAATGCAGTCCTGCAGCTACTTCAGCTGACTGCTAGTTCAGCAGATCAGCGGATCAAATCTCACCGGCTCAAGGTTGACTCGGCCTTCCATCCTTCCAAGGACCCAGATTGTTGGGGGCAATGGGCGCAATGGGGCAATGGGCAATGGGGGCAAAGTGCTATTTAGTATACTGTCAATTGTTGTAAGCCGCCCAGAGTCCTCGGAGAGTGGGCGGCATAGAAATATGATTAATAAAAAAAAAAAAATAAAATTTTGGAGGAATTTTTGACCCTAGGTTTTTTTTTTTTTTTTTTAGTTTACTTTATTTTCATTGCACCTCGTGCAATGAAATTAAATGCCGTCTTCGGTGTATATTATACATAGAAAACTATAAAAATAAAACACAAGCAATCCATCCTTCACATTCTATACAATTGAACTAAAAACCCCTGATATTGCATTAATATTGCACTATACCTCGGTGGTGCAGCGGACTAAAGTGCTGTTAAGTGCTAGCGCTTAGCTGCCAGCTGCCTGCAATTAGTGCAAGTTCGAATCTCACCAGGCTCAAGGTTGACTCAGCCTTCCGTCCTTTCGAGGTAGGTAAATTGAGGACCCGGATTGTGGGGGCAATAAGCCGACTTTATATAGAACTACACCGCTTAGGGGCCCCCGAAAGCCCTAATAAGCAGGTATATACAAAAAAGTATGCAGGCTATTGCTATAATGCATTGTAAGCCACCCTGAGTCTACGGAGAAGGGTGGCATATAAATTGGACTAATAAATAAATACCGTAGAATTCAATATATAGTTACTGCTCTGGGATAGCAGCTGTTTTTCAGCCTATTTGTCCTCTGTTTTTATTGTCCTGTACCGGCTGCCAGATGGTAATAGTTCAAAAAAAAAAAAGAGTGTCCAGGATGAGATGGATCTTTAAGAATGTTTTGAGCTTTCTGAAGGTAGCGGGAGCTATAAAAGCTCTTCCAAGGAGGGGAGAGGGCAACCCATGATTCTCTGGGCAATGACGTTGACCCTCTGGAGCGCCATCCTATCTGCCGCTGTGCCATTGGCAAATCAGACACAGGTGCAGTTAAGTTAAAATACTCTCTATGGTGCAGCGGTAGAAGGTCCCCAGCGGTTTTCCATTCAGTTGTTGTTTCCTGAGAAGTCTCAGGTAGTATAATCTCTGCTGGCCCCTTTTGACCAGTGCTGCAATGTGAGCGTCCCAGGTCAAGTCCTCTTTTTATGATAACACCCAGAAACTTATAACTGGCCACCTGCTCCACTCGGTCTCTATTGATAAGTCGATCAGACAGGTCGGCAGTTCAGCGGTTCGAATCCCTAGTATAGGTCTCCTGCGGGGGAGGAGGAGGGTCAGACTAGATGACCTCCAAAGTCCCTTCCAACTCTGTTACTGTTACAAGGATAAACAAGGGCTGGAAGTTGTGGTTTTATTGTTCCTCTGTTTCAGTTTTACAGAAATAGGTAAGAAAACGCCGATTTTGATAGCGGGAAAAAACCAAGAACAACCTTAAGACAGCTATGGACTGGCGCTGATGCCCGATATCACACCTGCTTCCTTCCTGCCAGGTTACCACATGCCAAGGCCTGACACTGATGAGTCTTTTTTCGTCTCAAGATATATCTTGTCTCAACTCCAGCTCTCCATCTGATCATTATCTTGCAATATTTTAAAAGCCACCTTGAACATGACTTGCCAAGTACATCTCACTTTCTCTGTGTGTAGCGAAACTTTCCCCATTCCTGTCTTGGAATAATATAGCAGCCACTGTCCCCAGCCTGTGCAGCCAGGAATAAATAAAAAAAGAATATTTGGAATAATTGGGTATGTCTGGTTTAATGAAAAGAAGGACTAAGGGGTGACAGGATAGCAGTCTTCCAATATCTCAGGGGCTGCCCCAAAGAAGAGGGGGTCAAGCTATTATCCAAAGCACCCGAAGGCAGGACAAGAAGCAATGGCTGGAGACCAATTAAAGAGAGATGCAACCTACAACTGAGGAGAAATTTCCTGACAGTGAAAAGAATTAACAAGTGGAACAATGTGCTTCCAGAAGTTGTAAATGCTCCAAAATTGGAGTTTTACAGAACTACCTGTAATTACAAATTTGTATAGTGTAAACCAGCGTTTCTCGACTTCAATAACTTTTAAGACGCATGGACTCCCATAGTTCCCCTGCCAGCCATCAAAGCAACATTTTCAATCAAAGAGAGGGGTATCAAAAGTTTAATATTTCATCCCTGAGGAAAAAAATGGGAACAGTCTCCTGTTTTTTTGCGCCCCGAATAAGCCCCCCCAGAGTCGCTGCTTGGCGTGAGATAGGTGGCATATAAATATAATTGAGCCTGGATAGCTATAATTGAGCCTGGATAGCTCAACAGACAGAGCTCTGTAATTTAACACCAGCTGTCTGCAATTAAAGTAAGATTGAATCTCGCCAGGGTCAAGGTTGACTCAGCCTTCCATCCTTTCTAAGGTAGGTAAATTGAGGACCCAGTTTGTGGGGGCAATAAGCTGACTTTGTATAAATATACAAAAGTATGAAGGGTATTGCTTAACGCACTGTAAGCCGCCCTGAGTCTCCGGAGAAGGGCGGCATATAAATCAAATTTTATTATTATTATTATTATTAAATAAATTGGCCATGCCATCGGACAGTATCAATGACAGCAATGTCCCTTATGGAATTCCCTCGATGGCATTCAGGGAATGCAGGAGAAATTTGCAGGAGAAATTCGGCACTAGGGATTCGAACCGCTGAACTACCGTCTTAGCCACTGAGCCACCACATCCCTTGCTGATCTTAGGGAGATCCAAAATCCACTCCGGAAAATCTCTTAATCTGAGCTGATTATCCAGATATTTACTGCTTTGTAATTGTCTCATTTTTCTTTCTTTTAAGGGTGGAGAGGTGCTCTGACTTTGAAATATTGCCTGCTTCCTTTTCATTTTTCAAATCAGATGCTTAGCCAGGAATTCGCGTGGCGAAACTTAGAGATATATTTTGCAGGAGCCGATAAGGAAAATATCCTCCTAAGGCTAAGTTTGAAACTCTCATCTATTTTAATTATGAAACGCCTACCCTGTTAGGATTAGAGATTTTATATATTTTTAGGCAGGGGTGAAATCCAGCAGGTTCTGACAGGTTCTGCAGAACCGGTAGCGGAAATTTTGAGTAGTTCAGAGAACCAGCAAATACCACCTCTGGCTGGCCCCAGAGTGGGGTGGGAATGGAGATTTTGCAATATCCTTCTCCCAGGAGTGGGGAGGGAATGGGGATTTTGCAGTATCCTTCCCCTGGAGTGCGGTGGGAATGGAAATTTTGTAGTATCCTTCCCCTGCCATGCCCATCAAGCCACGCCCACAGAACCGGTAGTAAAAAAATTTGGATTTCACCACTGCTTTTAGGTTTTCATGTATTTTCTGGACTAAGTACTGGGCTCAATAGTAGTAACTGTGAGAGGGACCTTGGAGTCCTAGCGGACAACCATTTCAATAGGAGCCAGCCGTGTGCAGCAGCTGCCAAAAAAGCCAACACAGTTCTAGGCTGCATCAACAGAAGGATAGAATCAAGATCCCGTGAAGTGTTAATACCACTTTATAAGGCCTTGGTAATAAGGCCACACTTGGAACACGGCATTCAGTTTTGATCGCCATGATGTAAAAAAGATGTGGAGACTCTAGAAAGAGTGCAGAGAAGAGCAACAAAGAGGATTAGGGGACTGGAGGCTAAAACATATGAAGAACGGTTGCTGGAATTGGGTATGTCTAGTTTGATGGAAAGAAGGACTAGGGGAGACATGATAGCAGTCTTCCAATATCTCAGGGGCTGCCCCAAAGAAGAGGCAGTCAAGCTCTTCTCCAAAGCACCTGAGGGCAGGACAAGAAACAATGGATGGAAACTAATCAAGGAGAGAAGCAACTTAGAACTTAGGTGAAATTTCCTGACAGGGAGAACAATTAATCAGTGGAACAACTTGCCTCCAGAAGTTATGGGTGCTCCAACACTGGAGGTTTTTTAAGAAGAGATTGGACAATCGTTTGTCTGAAATTGTATAGGGTCTCCTGCTTGAACAGGGGGTTGGACTAGAAGATCTCCAAGGTCCCTCCCGACTCCGTTCCGTTAATAATAAGAGAGAAGACGAACCAGAAGGATTGGTAATGAGAATGGAAATGACCAAAAATCAGTTTGGACAAAGTCCTCACGTTAGAGATAGATAGATAGATAGATAGATAGATAGATAGATAGATAGATAGATAGATAGATAGATAGATAGATATAGATATACATATAGATATACATATAGATATACATATAGATATACATATAGATATACATATAGATATAGATATAGATATAGATATAGATATAGATATATAGATATGTGTGTGTTTTTCCTCTAGCCAGGTTTTTCCTACGTAACCAAGGTTTTTCTGCAGCCCTAGCACCGTAAACCTTGGTTATGTAGGAAAAACCTGGCTAGAGGAAAAAACACACATAAATCCTACGAAGAAGTAAGAATATATATGTATGTATATATATCAGCGCTGCCTGCGCACATTTCTGTCGAGATAAGAACCAGCAGCATTTTCTTCCTCGTAATCACAAGAAAAGACTTCAGTCTTAATTTTAATTTTCTGGGCCTGTCACAATTCATTAGAGAGGACTCAAGAAGAGGCTGAATAAAATCGGGTTTATCACACTGTGAGATGCCAGTTGTTTGTACAAGTGGGGTGAATCAGAGCACGTCAAACCTTAGTGTGGTTTAATTCATTAGGACATAACTTGCACTGCAAACGTGCCTCGGCTCTTGTGACCCCCAAATTATACAGTCTGGCGCACTGTGGAAAGATGCTTGCCACCAGTTCCGTACGACAAAGAGCTATTCCTTACTTAGGATGAAAATACTACACAGAACATAGAATCATAGGGTTGGAAGGAATCTTGGAGGTCTTCTCCTCCAGTCCAAGGTAGGAGAGTTCGAAATTCTGTATGTTTACAGCACCACAGAGCAAACAAGGAGCACAGTCACCATGTGCTTTACTGCTCAACTGTACAACTGTAACAGGAAACAGGAAACTCTACTTAGAACAAAAGAGCATAGAGTATATACCATAGATCCAAACTTCGAAACACTGCCATCTCCTGGCTGAATACTACTGTAGCTGTTGCATTAAAAAAAACATTCCAACAATGAATTCCAA
This sequence comes from Pituophis catenifer annectens, assembly GCF_029215685.1. NCBI lineage: Eukaryota > Metazoa > Chordata > Lepidosauria > Squamata > Colubridae > Pituophis > Pituophis catenifer. The sequence goes on from NW_027256890.1 coordinate 13,189,708, forward strand.
CGAGACCTTTTATCATCCTGGACAAATGGTTGTCCAGTCTCTGTCCAGTTATGGAGCACCCACAATTCCAGGAAGCAAACCGTTCCACTGATTGATTATTCCAAATATCAGGAATTTTGTCCTTAGTTCTAGATTGGATGGAAGAGATGGGGGTCGCACATGCAGCCCCGCCTTCAATGTCCTGCCCAATAACTGGTAAAATAAGAGAATAAAAGAATTAAAATTAAAATTAATAAAATAAGAGAAGAGCAACAAGATTAGGGGACTGGGCACGAAAGTGTACAATGAATGGTTGCGAGAACTGGCTGCAGGTAGTCCTTGACTTACAACAGTTCATTTAGCGACCATTCAAAGTTACGCCGCCTCTGAAAAAAAGTGACTTACGACAGTTACAACCTTTGTAGCATGACCATGTGTTTAAAATTCAGATGCTTGGCAACTAGTTCATACTTATGACAGTTGCAGTGTCCCAGGGTTATGTGATTCCCTTTTGGGACCTTCTGACAAGCAAAGTCGATGGGGAAACCAGATTCACTTAACAACCGGGTTACTCACTTATCCACCGCAGCGACTTAACAACGTTGGCAGGAAAGGTCATGAAATGGGGTAAATCTCTCTTCACAAATGCCTCGCTTAGTGACAAAAATGTGGTCACTAAGCGAGTGGTCGTAAGTCAAGCACTACCTGTATGTCTAGTGCAGGGGTCTGCAATCTTAAACACTTAAACAAGAGCCATTTGGACCCGTTTCCCACAGAAAAGAAAACACCGGGAGTCACAAAATCTGGTGTGGGCGTGGCCAACTCGATTGTCACTCACTTCCACCAGTCACATAACAACCCCCCCCCAAGCCATGCCTACCCAGCTGGTCATTAGGGCAGAGAACAGGTTGTTAAAAAACACCGGGAACCACAAAATCCTTTTGACATCTCTCTCTCCGCCCCTCCTTCTCTCCCTCCCTCTCCCTCCTTCTCTCTCTCCCCCCTCTCTCTGTATCTCTCTGTCTCTGCCCCAACTGCTTCTCCATCCCCCGCCGTCACCCTTGCCTTCTCAGGCCAGGTGAGGAGTGACTGGGAGGGGAGGGCGAGGGGTGGGGCCAGCCAGTGGTGGGATCACCCGCCAGGGCCCAAAGAGCCACATGAGGCTCCGGAGCCGCAGGTTGCTGACACCTAGTCTAGTGTAACAAAGAGAAGGATGAGGGGGTGACTTGATAAAACTCTTCCAATATTTGAGGGGTCGTCCCAGAGAAGAGGTGGGGGAGGGTTGACCTGTTCTCTGAGGGCAGGACAAGAAGTAACGGGTGGAAGCTCATCAAAGAGAGAGCCAACCTAGAAGTAAGGAGAGTCACTTAAAATCTTTGTAATTGTGCTGCGACGGAGAGATTTACTACTGCAGTTCTGTTGGGAGGACAGCAGAGGTAGCAACGTACTTCTGATCCAGCCTCCATCTGTCTCTTGATTCACAGGGATGGCCGAAAGCTGAGAAGGGCCCCTTTGAGCACTGGATTGTTGTGGGGACATTTGTCCTGTACGGTGGGTTTTACAGGAGGCAGCATGCAGTGCAGAGATAAGCCCCCCCCATCTCCCACCTCCCTGTGGGTGATTCACAGTCATCTGTCGTTGCCAAGCCTGAGAAGGTGCAGGGAAGAAGAAATATCTTACCATTCGTAGCTTAGCTTGGGCTGAATGCATGATGAGAAGGAAGGAGAGAGAAAAACTGGGAAGCCCTTGCCTAGTGGCCAAATGGATAGGTGAATGTAATGGTATGTGCGAATGTCCTTGGGAGCCAGGAGGGAAGGATAAGATAAGAGAGGGCAGAGCCTGCAGCTGCATAACGGACAGAGAAGGAAACTCCCTAACTTCTCTCAGGCTACAAAACAGACAGTGGGAGATTTGTATTTTCAGACTTGCCAGATTCTGTTAATGTTAGCCTTACAATAATAGAGTATAATTAGCTTCATCTGATTTGTGTTTCCTGTCTGGTCTGCCGGTCTCAATGTACAATGGTCCTTACCCCTCTTTTTTATAGTGGTAAGTTAGGAGGATGTTTTCTGAATTTCTTTCTCTGCTAGGAGAGGAGAGGAGAGAGAAACAGAGGAGAAGAAGAGGGGAGGAGAGGAGAGGAAAGAGAGAGAGAGGGGAAGAGGAAGGGAGTGGAGGAGAGGAGAGTGAGAGAGGGGGGGAGAGAGGGAGAAAGAGGGGTAGAGGAGGGGAGGAAATAGGAGGGGAGGACAGGAGAAGAGGGGGGAGGACAGGACAGGGGTGGAGAAGAGAGAGGGAGGGAGACGGGGAGAGGAGGAGAGGAAATGGGAGGGAAGGACAGGAGGAGAGAGGGAAAGGGAGAGGGGAGGACAGAACGGGTGGAGAGGAGAGAGGGAGGGGAGAGGGAGAAAGAGGGAGAGGGGAGGTAAGGAGAGGAAAAGAGGAGAGGAGGAGAGAGGGAGGGAGAGGGAGGGAGAAGGAGAGGAGAGGAGAGGAGAGAAGAGGAGTGGAGGGAGAGGGAGAGGGAGAGGGAGAGGGAGAGTGAGAGTGAGAAGAGAAGAGAAGAGAAGAGAAGAGAAGAGAAGAGAAGAGAAGAGAAGAGAAGAGAAGAGAAGAGAAGAGAAGAGAAGAGAAGAGAAGAGAAGGAGAGAGGTTTAGATTTGGTTTATTAAATTTATATACCGCCCTTCTCCCGAAGGACTCAGGGCGGGGAACAGCCAAGATTAAAATACATACAATATAAAAATTAAGATGAATTAAAACAGAATTAAATCAAATTGGCTTCTCAAAATTTAAAACCCTTTGCCCATAAAATAACCCATTAAAATTTTAAGCCAGCCAGAGGCTGAGAGGGAAAAGGAGAAGGAGAAGGAGAGAGGAAGAGAAGAGAGGAGAGAAGAGGAGAGGAGGAGAGAGGGAGAGAGGGAGAGGGAGAGGAGAAGAGAAGAAAAGAGAAGAGAGGAGAGGAGAGGGAGAGAGAGGGCTCAACCAAGAATCTTTTAGATTTTAGCGTGAGCCGTTAGGCCAAAATACCCTTTAATGACAGAATTCCAGACATTTTGGCGGTCTCTCTGACCTCCCCTAAGCGGAGACGCAGATTCTCCAAAGGCTCTCCCATCCACACTTCTTCAAGGCAGACATTGTAAAAATCCCTGTAGCTGAGCCTATTTGCCCATCTGGGGTTGGAGGTGGTCGAAACCGAATTTGACACGAACTTTCTCCTTTGGGGATTTAAAGCCATTCATTGTTCTGTGCAGCCGCTGAACGTTGTGTCACTAATGATGAAGGCAAGCTATAATTGCTCAAAGACAAATTTGTCTTTGTGTTAAAATATTACTTTGGTTTGTTATATCGCGACCATTCATTGTAGAGGATATATCGTTTTTGTTTTTATTTTATATCAATCGGCGTTTTAGATTTCTCTCCCGGGTAGCAATTGTAATAACGCTGTAATGCAGGTTGGACGGTTATTATTGTGTGATTTATTTTGCTAGCTGCTAGTACATATTAATGCGTTTCTCCGCTTTGTTTCGTTTTGGTTTATTCTTTTTAATTTTGCTGCTCACTGGCCAAATAAACATATCTGATGGATTTTGTGGTCTCTGTTTCCACAAAGCCAGTGTCAGCATTCTGATGCTGCCATAAAAAGGAGGAGACAAGGAGGCTTGACTTTTCACCCACTTATTTTCTCTGTAGATAATATCCCTTAGGAGATGGGATGGGAGGGGGACATTCCTGTGGGTTGAGGTCAGAAGCTGGGGAGGCTGACTTGGAAGATGGCCAATGAGAAGATGAGAATTGGGGAACGGAAAGGGAAGGGTTTGGGGGTCAGAGGGTTAGTATCGGCTACGATGAAGTCGGGGCCAGATCTGTCGTACTCAATAAATGTAATATTTCAGCAAAGATTAATTTTTGGGGGAGTGCAATTTATTTGAGATGACATCGAAACCTGACCAGCCAGTTTGGTCTAGGTCAGGGGTCTGCAACCTTAAACACTCAAAGAGCCATTTTGGACCCATTTCCCACAGAAAGGAAAACACCAGGAGCCACAAAATCTGGTTGGGCGAAGCCAACTTGATGTCACTCACTTCCAACAGTCACATGACACCCCTCTAGCCATGCCTACCAAGCTGGTCATTACGGCAGAGAACCGGTTGTTAAAAAACACCGGGAACCACAAAATCCTTTTGACATCTCTCTCTCCCCCTCTCTCTCCCTCTCTCTCCCCCCCTCTGTATGTCGCTCTCTCCCCCTCTCTCTGTATCTGCCCTAGCCACTTCTCCATCCCCCGCCTTAGCTTCTCAGGCCAGGCTAGGAGTGACTGGGAGGGGAGGATGAAGGGAGGCAGCCAGTGGTGGGATCACCCGACAGGGAGCCACAGCAGAGGGCCCAAAGAGCCCCACGAGGCTCTGAAGCTGCACGTTGCTGACACTTGGTCTAGTGGTTAAGGGTACCATGTGTTGTGACCTAGGCTTACTGAGTCATTACAAGACACAATTAGTCCCAAACAAACCTATTTTATTTAGCAGTTGAGAATTACGTTCATTCCCACATGAGTCCCAATTAGTTGCCAAAAACAAGTCCTTCGGAAGAAGTCCTTTGGGATAGCCACCAACCTTTATCTTCTTTGACATCCTGCCAAAGGCCTTACTTGGCAAAGCCCTACGAAGTTCAGAAACAAACAAGAGATGCCGACTGGAAACAGAGTTAGCAACGTTGCTTTCCTGCAAAAGGCCCCAAGTGCCTTTGTTTCTCTTTTAAGCCTGATGGGAGGGGCCAGTCATCTCCTGGCCTTACTCCCAAGTCGTCCCTTTTGCTTTAGCTGCTCTTGTCTTCTGGCAGCTCTGCGCATGCAGGCACTAGGAACAGGCTCCTCCTGTTCCTCTGCCTCTCTGTTGTCTGAGTGAGCCCAGAGAGAGAAATATCTGCCTCTACCTAGGATCGAACTCACAGCCTCCTGATTGCGAGGCGAGAGCTCCGCCTCTACACCCCTCCTTCTTACACCTGCAAACTTCCCTGTACAATTTAGGGCAATGAAGATTTGAGCCTCTTCAATTAAAAAAAGAAATAATTAGAAAGTCAATTCCGGAGCAATAACGAACCGGATGAATCTGTTTTTTGTGTTTTTTTTAAGTTCATTTAACAATTTACGCTTGATTAGGCTGTTCCTTAAATAAGCAATTTCTACCAGCGGACCCCGGGAAAGGCATTAATTCAGCCGAATTATGCCGCTGTTTCCCATAAGTGTGGGAGATCATTTTACGCGGTGGCGAAAGGGAGGGAGGGGGGAATTCCAAACGAGAGAAAGAGCATCTGCATGACATTTGCAGATTTATTTCATGTGCGGGGAAAGCAAAGGGGACACGATTGCTATAAATTGAAATCGAAGCGCAATGCATCCCAGGATATTTTGAGGGGGGGGTTCATCCTTGTTGTTCAATCCGCTGTATCTAGTGCTAAAGTTGGGGAGGGGGCTTTAAGGGAAACTGGATTTCAACAGGATATGACTACGGTCATTAAGAGCAGACTTTCCCTAGTGACTTTCCGCCTAGAGGCGGAGCTCTCGCCTCGCAATCAGGAGGCTGAGAGTTCGATCCTAGGTAGAGGCAGATATTTCTCTCTCTCTGGGCACACTGAGAATATATCTGCTGAACAAAACTCCGTACTGGCAACAGGAATGGCATCCGGCCAGTAAACACTCAGCTCCATTCAACTGCCCAGACTCCACTCCGCAAGGGATTATGGGGTCATTAAAATAAAATAATGATGATAAATGCCTTTTGCAGGAGTGGAGCGGTGGCCTAGAGATGGCACTCTCACCTCACAATCAGGAGGCTGTGAGTTCAATCCTAGGTAGAGGCAGAGATGTTTCTCTCTCTGGGCACAATGACTACAGAATAACAGAGTTGGAAATGAGAATATCTCTGCTGAACAAAACTCCGTACTGTCAACAGGAAGGGCATCCGGCCAGTAAACACTCCGCTCCATTCAACTGCCCAGACTCCACTCCGCAAGGGATTATGGGGTCATTAAAAGAAGATAATGATGATAAATGCCCTTTGCAGGAGTGGTGCGGTGGCCTAGAGGTGGCGCTCTCGCCTCACAATCAGGAGGCTGTGAGTTCAATCCTAGGTAGAGGCAGAGATGTTTCTCTCTCTGGGCACAATGACTACAGAATAACAAGTTGGAAATGAGAATATCTCTGCTGAACAAAACTCCGTACTGTCAACAGGAAGGGCATCCGGCCAGTAAACACTCCGCTCCATTCAACTGCCCAGACTCCACTCCGCAAGGGATTATGGGGTCATTAAAAGAAGATAATGATGATAAATGCCCTTTGCAGGAGTGGTGCGGTGGCCTAGAGGTGGCGCTCTCGCCTCACAATCAGGAGGCTTTGAGTTCAATCCTAGGTAGAGGCAAATATTTCTCTCTCTCTCTCTCTCTCTCTCTCTCTCTCTACATATGTCTCCTGAACAAAAACTCTGCATTGGCAACAAGGAGGGCATCCGGCCATTAAAACACTCTGCTAGCTCTATTCAATTGCCCAAACTCCACCCCGTTATGAGGTCGTTAATGATGAAATGTAGCAGAGAATTTCAGAAGACTGTTTGGGCAAACCCGGGCAGCTGCGGCTGTGATTTAAGTCCAAGTTAACTCAAAGTTTTCGGTTGGAAGCTCTAGAGAAGATTAACTCTAAGTCCTTAACGCAGCGGAGATGACACCTCCCGCCCCCAATTTTGTAGGAAGGTGATCGGCTTCTCCAGAAACATCACTCCCTTAATTGTCAAATCAGGATTTCGGACTGACTTCATGCCTTTCCCTTGATTTGGTAAATGGTAAATTTTAATTCGTTTTTAATTTAATTTACTGGGGTGTAAAAGCTTGGACTCATCAAGAGAGG
>NW_027256890.1:13201587-13206858 GCF_029215685.1 Pituophis catenifer annectens
CACATCCGGCGTATATTTTCAAAATGCAGTATTTTTAGCCCTTGTTACTCCGTTCCCCCCGTTATCTCGATTCACAACAACACACTGATCCATACGTAATAACGCTAACCTTACAAGCTGGACTCCCACGTCAATCTTGTCCTAAAATGTGGCCAGTTAATCTGTGGTTCCATGAAGCCACGTGAACTCAACCATTCTCGTGCCCCTTGTCCATCACTCATGAGCCTCAAACCAGGTCAGTGAGAGACTTAGCTGCAGTATTCCCACAACGTAGTAAGCTTAGTTGGCCTTGAACTCTGAATCATTTTAATGTCGTTTTCCTTATGATCACAAATCCATCAGTTGTCCAAATCTAGGAAATTCAAGTAATCGGATTACACATGTTGTGTGAATATCACTCTTGACAAAACTACCCTTCTTTGACCTTCTGTGCAGGGTGGAAGAGCTCACAATTCTCACACCCGAAGTAAGAGGACATACACAGACACTTCCCCATCCTTCTGCCTTCCTTCTCTGGATGGGGCGAAGACAGACAAAAGGAGGGGAAAAGACATTGATGAAGGAACCTCATAAGATATCTCGTTGAGGGCCTAACTCAACCAACCCCCAAAAAATACTAATAATTTAATATAACTTCTAGTCTTCTCTCCACATTCTCAGGCGGGAGATGTGCGACCGAACCGGTTCTCCAGAAGCCAAGCTGAAAAATCCCATCCCTCAATTGTGAAGATGTGGTGTTTTGCGTGAAAATGTGGGATCCAGGATGGCCTAAGGATGTGCTTTGCCGATCAAGGAGGAGAGGAACGTGGTCCGCCACGTACGACAATCCCATTTTCTTCCAAAGGACGGCAAGGAAAACGTGACGCTCGAGTTTAAAAAATTAAATCGAGCAAAACTGGGTCTCTTAGGATTATTCTGATCTGATTATCAGGTAGCTTCCCAGGTACAATCATGTCACCTGCCGGTTGAAGAGGGCTGCAGTATGTTACATAACTGCAGCTCCCAGCAGAAGAGAATATTTGCAGCTCAGGGTTGAACTCTTGGTGTTCTCTGAGGCTCGGTGGTTTTCTTGCAGACGGTTCATTGCCAAATTAGATCACCTCAGTGCTAGGAGGGAGTTTGGGATTGCTCCCTGTTTACACACAGTGTCTTGCCCTGTTGACAAATAATCAGAAGGTAACCCCACTCCTTTACTAGCACTGATGATGTTACATTGTTGGGTAACAAAATGTCTGCAAGAAAACAGCCAAGCTCAGAGAGCACCAAGGTGGTCCTCCTCCTCCTCCTCCTCCTCCTCCTTCTCCTCCTCCTCCTCCTCCTCCTCCTCCTCCTCTCTGCAAACCCCACTCCCTTGTAGCACTGATAATGTTACCTAGTAGTTTACTAAAATGTCTCCAAGAAAACCACCAAACTCAAAGAAGACCAAGGACCACACAGTCTTCCTCCTCCTCCTCCTCCTCTCCTTCTCCTCCCTCCTCCTCCTCCTCCTCCTCCTTCTCCTCCTCCTTTCTGCAAACCCCTCTCCCTTGTAGTACTGATAATGTTACCTAGTAGGTTAATGAAATGTCTCCAAGAAAACCATCAAACTCAAAGAAGACCAAGGACCACACAGTCTTCTTCCTCCACCTCCTCCTCCTCCTCTCCTCCTCCTCCTCCTCCTCCTTTCTGCAAACCCCACTCCCTTGTAGCATTGATGATGTTACCTAGAAGGCTAGTGAAATGTCTGCAAGAAAACCACCAAGCTCAGAGAGCACCAAGGACTCTACTATTCTCCTCCTTTTCCAACTCCTCCTCCTCCTCTTCCTCCTCCTCCTCCTCCTCCCCTCTTCCTCCTCCTCCTCCCTGCAAACTCCACCCCCATTTAGCATTGATGATGTTACGTCATCAAACATCTGCAAGAAAACAGCCAAGTTCACAGACCACCAAGGACCCAGAGTCCTCCTCCTCCCCCTCCTCCTCCTCCTCCTCCTCCTCCTCCTCCTCCTCCTCCTCCTCCTCCTTTCTGCAAACCCCACTCCCTTGTAGCACTGATGATGTTACCTAGTAGGTTAATTAAATGTCTGCAAGAAAACCAAGCTCAGAGAGCACCAAGGACCCCACTATTCTCCTCCTTTTCCAACTCCTCCTTCTCTTCTTCACTGCAAACTCCACCCCCCATTTAGCACTGATGATGTTAGATAGTTGGGTTCATGAAACACCTGCAAGAAAACAGCCAAGCCCAGAAAGCACCAAGGACCCCCGCAATCATTAACAGCTGCAAAGAGCCAAGAAGTTAGGGTAGACTATAAGCTCTGGATGCAAAGATGGGCCATCCAGAAGAGCTTTTCAGCCTTTGTAAATATGCCCACAGCTGCTCGTGGACCGGACTAGGTGGGAGTTAGAAGGCTGGTGCACTGCATCGGTCTCAAACAGCTGAAAGAACAGCCCACAATTCACGGCCAAAAAAAAACCCAGCCTGGATTAGTAATAGCGATGCCACAACAGACCAGAGATGGATGCTGAGCATCGTGGGTTCCTGGGCTCTCTACACAGCTCCTGGCTCTTCATTTGACCTGGGACAGAAGGACTGTCTCATGTATGTAGCATGCAAACAGAAGGAGTCCCCGAATTTTTCACAGCTGGAGAGGTGCAAAGGAAGGGCCTGGGACAAGAGCCTGGTGGCACAGTGGACTAAACTGCTGCTGTTAAAGTAATACTTAGCTGCCAGCTGCCTGCAATTACTGCGAGTTCAAATCTCACCAGGCTCAAGGTTGACTCAGCCTTCCATCCTTCCGAGGTAGGTAAAATGAGGACCCGGTTTGTAGGGGCAATAAGCTGACTTTGTATAAAAAAGAACACCGCTTGGGGCGGGCCCAAAAAGCCCTACTAAGCAGGTATATACAAAACTATGAAGGCTATTGCTTAATTTTATTTATTTATTTATTTTATTTTATTAAATTTCTATACCGCCCTTCTCCCGAAGGACTCAGGGCGGTGAACAGCCAGAAGATAAAACACAGGAAATACAAAATCTAAAATAAATTAAAACAAATTAAATAATTTAGGCTGAATTTTAAAATACCCCATAATTAAACAGATTAAAAATTTATGTTTAAAATTTAAATTTAAAAGAGGAGATGATTTAGGCCAGGCATGATTTAATGCATTGTGAGCCACCCTGAGTCTCCGAGAAGGGCGGCATATATAAATGAATAAACTAATAAAATAAATAAAGAAAAATTAAAGGGCCCAGAAAGAACTTCAGGATGTCTTTGGGATCTCTCTGAAGATTCGTCTCTTCACATCTTCCTGGACGGTTGGTGCTTCCCTCGAACATTTCGAAGGAGGCATTTGAGGGCACCCATTGGTAGAGAGGACACAACTCTGAGGGCATCTGAGGGCACGATGGAACTAAGAGCGGAGGGTACAAATCTCCCATCCGTCTTCTTCTCCTATACCAGTCTAGGCTAGTGGTTTAAAGGTTCTAGATTCAAAGCCAGGGAATCATGATTTTTTTTGTGCTTTGCACACAGAAGGTGACTGGGTGATTTTCGACTGAGTACTTCTTCTCGCTCACAAAGGAACAACAACAGCTCTGAAATACGTTGCTAAGAAAATGGCAAGGCGCCAGGACTGATTTGGTGGGCCGTACCCTCGAATAGTAGGGACACGGTGGCTCAGTGGCTAAGCTGCTGAGCTGGTGGATCAGAAAGGTCGGCAGTTCAGCGGTTCGAATCCCTGATGCCGCATAACGGGGGTGAGCTCCCATGACTTGTCCCAGCTTCTGCCAACCTAGCAGTTCGAAAGCACGTAAAAAAATGCAAGTAGGAAAATAGGGACCACCTTTGGTGGGAAGGGAACAGCGTTCCGTGCAACTTTGGTGTTGAGTCATGCCTGCCACATGACCACGGAGACGTCTTCGGACAGCGCTGGCTCTTCGGCTTTGAAACGGAGATGAGCAACTGCCCCCTAGAGTCGGGAACGATTAGCACATACATGCGAGGGGAACCTTTATCTTTACCCTTGAATAAGAGGGGGTGGGTTTCACAACAGATCAAGGGTTAAAGGTTTTGAGGTCCAGGTTTTGAGGTCCAGAAAAAACAAGGACAACCACCACTTCTACTTAGCCGAGATCTTCTGCATCAAAAGCCACCCCCTGTCCCCAGTCCCAAGCGATGGGGCATCTTATTGGCCCGTTCAGGATGCAGCGAGTCTAGCCAAGCAACTCTAAGACTCTGCAAGGTTCGACCCCCCAAAATAGAGAATAAATATCTAGAATCTACCACCCTAGGAAAACTGTGTCCAGTTTTGGTCACCATGATACCAAAAAAAGTTGTTGAGATTCTAGAAAGAGTGCATAGAAGAGCAACGAAGATGATTAGGGGACTAAAACATATGAAGAACGGTTGCAGGAACTGGGTATGTCTAGTTTAATGAAAAGAAGGACTGGGGGAGACATGATAGCAGCTTTCCAATATCTCAGGGGCGGCCCCAAAGAAGAGGGAGTCAGGCTTTTCTCCAAAGGACCCGAAGGCAGGACAAGAAGCAACGGGTGGAAACTCATCAAGGAGAGAAGCAACTTAGAACTAAGGAGGAATTTCCTGACAGTGAGAACAAATTTCCCTTCGCCATCCTAGAAATCCTAGGACTGGAAGGGTCCTCGGAGGTCATCTAGTCCAACCCCCTGCTCAAGCAGCAGTCCTTATAGCTATCATCCGGGAAGAAACGCCTCTCTGAATTTTTCGTGAAAAACGATGGAGCGCCCACAAACCCCATCCCATTGATTAATCATGATTCCCGGTTTTTGTGCAAACGGAAAAGAAATCCGATCCAGCCAAACCCACCAAATTAAAAAATCTCTTGCTATCTGTCTAGAAAGGCAGGGCAACCCAATTCATTTTTATTATTATTATTATTATTATTATTATTATTATTATTATTATTATTATTATTATTATTATTTATTAATTTAATTTGTATACCGCCCTTCTCCCAAAAGGGACTCAGGGCGGCGAACAGCCAAAATTAAAATACATACAATACAAAAGTTAAGATAATTAAAAGGGATTAAACCAATCGGCCTCCCAATTTAAAACCCCCAAGTCTATAAAATTTTAAAAATCCCATTAAAAGCCTTCTCTGTGGGGGCACCCGCCCTCTGGAATGAGCTGCCCCCAGGGATACGACTAATCCCGGATCTCCGGACCTTCCGCCGGGCCCTGAAGACGTTTTTATTTCAGCAAGCCGGGCTGGGTTAAAAAATTTTTTAATTGGTGAATTTTATGGGTAATG
>NW_027256890.1:13206958-13265389 GCF_029215685.1 Pituophis catenifer annectens
TAAAAGCAAGGCTGAATTATGCAAAGCCGGAGAAATCATGCAAATTTATTTATAATTATATCCATAATTTATAGAGACGGGAGAATTCGGCTTCTCTGGCAGGGTTTGGATCAGCGTAGGAATTTTCTCGTGGCAGACCGAAGGGATGAACAGTGTTGGAGCATCCACAACTTCTGGAACCCAAGTTGTTCCACTTATTAATTATTCTCCCTGTCAGGAAATTTCTCCTTAGTTCTATTTTTTTTAATTTCGTTTTATTTAGTTTGTCAAACATGTACAAGAAAACAGGTATAAGTAGAAACATGGGCGTGAACATAGGAAATGAGTACCAATAAACGGGGACAGTAGGACAGGGACGGAAGGCACGCTGGTGCGCTTATGGACACCCCCTTTACGGACCTCTTAGGAATGGGGTGAGGTCCACGGTAGACAGTTTAAGGTTGAAGCTTTGGGGATTTGAGGATGTAACAATGGAGTTGGGTAGAGCATTCCAGGCGTTGACACTCTGTTGCTGAAGTCGTATTTCCTGCAATCGAGCGGTTTACCTTGGGTTTGTTTCGATTGTTTGCCTCTGTATTGTTGAGGTTGAAGCTGAAGAAGTCGTTGACAGGTAGGACGTTGTAGCAGACAATTTTGTGTACTGTGCTTAGATCAAAGGGACACGGTGGCTCAGTGGCTAAGACGCGGAGCTTGTCGATCGACAAGGTCGGCAGTTCAGCGGTTCAAATCCCTGGTGCCGCGTAACGGGGTGAGCTCCCGTGACTTGTCCCAGCTTCTGCCAACCTAGCAGTTCGAAAGCAGGTAAAAAATGCAAGTAGAAAAATAGAGACCACCTTTGGTGGGAAGATAACAGCATTCCGTGCGCCTTTGGCGTTGAGTCATGCCGGCCACATGACCATGGAGACGTCTTTGGACAGCGCTGGCTCTTCGGCTTTGAAACGGAGATGAGTACCATCCCCTAGAGTTGGGAACGACTAGTACATATATGTGAGGGGAACCTTTACCTTTATGCGTAGATCAGACCACAGGCGGCGCAGTTCCGGATTGTCCAAGGCCAAAAATTTCAAGCCTGGTGGCATAAGGGATTCTATTGTGAGTAGAGGAATGGAGGACTCTTCTCGTGAAATACCTCTGGACCCATTTCAATCGTATTAATGTCTGATATACAGTGTGGATTCCAGGCAGACAAGCTGTATTCGAGAATTGGTCTGGCAAAGGTTTTGTATGCCCTAGTTAGCAATACAATGTTACACTGCTATCGTGTTTTTAATCTATTTTAAATTTTTGTATTTATGTGTTTTATCTTGTGGCTGTTCACCGCCCTGAGTCCTTCGGGAGAAGGGCGGTATAGAAATTCAATAAAATAAAATAAATAAATAAATGTCTGGTCCTTCTTTTCATTAAACCAGACATACCCAGTTCCTGCAAACGTTCTTTGCAGGTTTTCGCCTCCGGCGGCTCCTTAATCAGTAAAAGACCAAGGAGCTGTATTTGCAGTTTGATTGCTTTTTGACTTTTTATTGTTTTGGGGGGTAGCTTAGCCTCTCGTGTCTCAAAGCGGTTGGGGTAGTTTATGGACCATTGTATTATGCAACTCCCAAGAAAAATAGACCCCCGCTTAGTATTGGCAGCTGTTCATTTTTTCAAGGGTCCAGTCGAAAGCCCCTCTTCCTTTTTCCTCTCCTGTCAAGGATTGTGTGTGTCCGTCCACACAAGATGGACCGAATGAAAATGAGTTGTCCAGGCTTGGCTCCCCGGTGAGCCTTTGCAGCTCGGAGCTCTGGCGCTCTATCCTGTCCCTCCAGGGTTCGGTAACCATAAATATTTCAGCGAATTGTCCATCCAGGGATGATTCATTGTCTTTTTAGACAGGGAGAGAAGGTGGGGGAGCCCGGCCAACAGAAAAGGAGAAAGAAAACTGGAGGGTGGTTGTGGGGTGGGGGGTTGAGTGGGCTGTTATCTGGCTGGCTGGAGGATCTCAAATAGCTTTGCAGAGGCTGGAATGCGCTCGGTGAGCTTGAGGTGGACGCAGCCATCTATCCCTTGAGCTTTGAGGGGTGTGTGTATGTATGTATGGTGGGAGAACGAGGCCTTGTTTTAAAGATACGCCCCACTGGGTCTGGGGTATGCTGGGGGGGGTGTCTCTCCGCTTGCTCTTCATTCTGACAGGGACGCCTATTTATTTATGGATCTGATTTTTATCCCACCTTTCTTGCTTTACTGTATGAGTACTTTAGGGCGGGAAACCTACATAAGTCTCCTTCCTCCTATTTTCCCCACCACGACAACCCTGTGAGGAGGAGTTGGGCTGAGAGAGAACGACTGGCTCAAAGTCACCCAGCCAGTTTTCATTGCCTAAGGCAGGACTAGAATTCGCCATCTCCTGGTGATTGGCCCAAAGTCACCCAGTTGGCTTTCATTCCTAAGGAGAGACTAGAACTCACAGTCTCCTGGTGAGTGGCCCAAAGTCACCCAGCCAGCTTTCAGGCCTGTAGTAATGATAGAACTAGAATTCACAGTCTCCTGGTGATTGGCTCAAGGTCCCCAGCTGTCTTTCATGTCTAAGGCGGGACTAGAACTCACCATCTCCTCCTCCTCCTCCTTCCTTTCCTTCTCCTCCTTTCCTTGAACCCCATTCTCTTCTAGCGCTGATGAGGCTACCTAGTTTGGGTCATGAAACATCTGCAAGAAAACAACCAAGCTCAGAGAGCACCAAGGACCCCTCCTACGTTCTATCCACGGCCTGTTTTTGGCTGAGGGCACATTTCTCCATAAACCACAGTTTACGAGTGAACTTTTCAGCTGGACTTTTTCCTTCTCGTTCTCGAGAGCCCGAATGAGCCACAATGGAAGCCGTCCTTGGGCAAAGATGCCGAGGCAAGCCACCTTCGGCCCCTAACTAACCACGTTTTCTTTTTTGTCTTCTCAGCTCACCTTACAGAGCACCAAGTCCCGGGTGGCCTTTTTCGGAAGAACTCTAGGGAGAAGACGTTGCTCCTGGGACAGCCTTTTTCTATGGGAGGTGCAGCCATAAACCGAGTTGCATTGCTTCTTCCGAGCCAAGAGTCGCAAGAGTGGCTTCCCTCGACGGGGTGCGGCGACTCGAGGCCTTCAGTTGCTGGAAGAGTTTCGGCGTGAATCCTTGTAGATCTTTATAATCTCTTTAGAGCCAATAATTTTAGCTTTCTTTCCCCTTTTTCTCTCTTTTTCTCTCCGTGTTTTGTATGGGTTGTGACTCAGATGATGCTCCTCCTGCAGGAGGCCGGGATTCCGCATTTTTTAATTCCTTCTCTCGGCACCTCTTCCTCCGGGTCTGAGAATACGGCTTTTCTGTTTGAGGCACAGAGCAAAGTTCCTTTCTTGACCGCCCACAACATGTTTGGGAGTTTGCGAGCTTCTCCTGGAAAGTCTCTGCTTCACAAAGCAGAATTTAAGGGCTCGCAAAGATTCTCTGTTTTCAGCGGGATTCCGGTGGACTTCGAAGGGGTTTTCCTTGATCCTGGAATCCAAGCACAGGAGATTGGTTGGGGCAGATGGTGACATGCAGTTTTTTTCCCCCTACCGGTTCTGTGGGCGTGGCTTGGTGATGGTGGGTCGTGTGACTGAGTGGGCGTGGCCAACTTGATGTCACTTACGGCCACTCAGTCACACGACTGCCCCACCACCAACCAATGCCCACAGAAAAAAATGTGTCTATGAGCACGAGAAGGGCTCATAGTGAATACTGTGGCAGAGGGAAGCCGAACTTCTCTCGCTCCATTCACAGCGGAGCTGCTGCAGCCTGTCCCTTTAAGGTAGTCCCCGGGAAGGGAGGGAGCCTGGGGGGGACCCTAAAAGGAGCAGCGCCTCCACTGTGAATGGAGCGAGAACAATCTCACCCTATAGGGGCGGGGACTGGGTGGGCTGGGTGAGCGGCTGAAAGGGGGGAGAGCGAGCCACTGGAAGGAGTGAGTGGTGACCAGGCGGGGCATGAGTGGGGCAACCAGGAGTGGTTTTTTTACCGGTTCGGCGAACCGATTCAAATTGTCCCCTACCAGTTCGCCCGAACTGGTCTGAGCCGGTCAAATTTCACCCCTGGGTTGGGGAATTCAGGCTTGGTGTATCCTCCCCCCACAAAAGAATCACATTTTTAAGGCCTGTCGTTTTTAATTTCGGGAGGTTGGTAAATGAGGATCGAGGGAATTTTAAACGGGCGGATGGAGGTTTTTAAAGGCCTAACGTAGGGACGTCCACCCTTGGCAACTTTTAAAGACTAGTAGACTTCAACTCCCAACATAGCTGGCTGGGGAATTCTGGGAGTTGAATTCCCAGAATTTGAAGATCCACAGATCTTCAAAAGTCGGGACACCCTGCCCGCCTGTCCTAAAGTGAATCCCATCCCTCAGAGGCCGTCTTCCTGCCCTCTGGGATTTTAAAACATTTTGATAGCATGTCTTTTATACATTTTTTTTTTTCTATTCAACGTCGACGGTTGGAAATCCTGCTTTTTCAAAAGTAAACTCAGCACAATACTGTAATGGCTTCATACTGCCTGAAAATATATATATATATATATACAGTATATCTATCTTATCAGGCGGGGTTATACATGCCATTCTAACTACAGGGAGGATCTTTGCAAACGATCCATTTCTCTTCGGCTTCTCAGCCCTTTGAACTTCGGTCGTTTTGAAATGTAATGTTTGTACAATACTTCCGCGAGACATTCTCTCTTTTTATTAAAGTCTCCGCTATTTTTCAAGCTGCCCGGCGGTTATCTTTTTCTTTTTAAGGGGGGAAAAAAATGGTCTCCTTGTGTCTCTCTTTCTGCCTTTTTTTCCCCCTTCATACGATTAGCAAGGACGACAATAGGTCATCCTGACTTACAACCAGTGGGGAAATCCGCCGTGGGTTACCACCCGTTCGCTGCCAGACACACTAGTGGTGCGCACCAAACACACTGCGCGCATGTGCAGTGCGTGCCAGACACACGTGTACATGGGCATGTGCAGTGCGCGTCAGATGCATGCTCTGTGTGTGTGCAGGCATGTACATTGCGTGCCAGACGCACACCGTGTGGATGCACATTGCGCACGAAACATGAGTGTGCACGCACATTGCGCATGAAACATGCTGCAATGGCAAGAAAGGCCATAAAATGGGGTCACATTCGGGGTCACATGGAATTCGTCGACCAAATTTATGCCTTTTATTCGGTGGGGAAAAAGCATCACATAAACGGAGGAAGCAGAAAGGAACGCTGGCTGAAAAGGATGATGATAGGGACAGGATTAGCCACATCAATGTGACCCCGTTTAAACCCGGATAGTGTAATGTCCTCATCATTGGCTCTTCGAAACTCCCGCTGAGTTCAAACACCGCCTTACTTTCTGTCCTGTGTCCTCCGGCTCTCTTTGTCTCCATCCATTCATCCGCCCACCCGCCTCTTATCAAAAGGCTTCAGTGGCAGCCATGGGAGGTTTCGGAATAGCATTTAAAAAAAAAAAAATACTGCCGTGGAGATGTTTGTATGAGAAATATATAATTTTCCAAGTTACAGGTAGTCCTCGACGTACGACCACAGTTGAGTCCTAAATTTCTGTCATTGAGGTTAATGGTAGTTTAATGGTAGTTTAATACTCTGATGATGTCAGCAGATGGCCGACGAAAGCTTAGTAAAATAAAATTTTAATTATTTTAAAATTTAAAAAATTTTTAAGTTCCGGAGCTCGCAGGATGTCTGCTTCTACACACACACACACACACACATACATACCAATGCAAGTTTTGGTGTATTCGGATCTTTTCCCATGTAAAATTGAGAGCATCTTGGCGACGTTTTAATGTGGTCCCACTCGTCATCTTCAGGCTGATGTCTTCGGCTTTGTGCTTGTGCGAGAAAAGAGCACGAAGCCGAAGACACCAGCCTGAAGATGACGAATGGGACCTCGTTGAAACGTCGCCAAGATGCTCTCAATCTTACACGGGAAAAGACCCGAATACACCAAAACTTGCATACCTCTACCCGTGAAAATCTACGAAAACATATATACCAATATATATATATATATACAGTACATACAATACCAACAGCAGAGAACAGTTTCATTTCAGTTCAGATCAGCAGACAAGTTCACACACACACACAGTACAGAGAGACTAGTTTCATTTTTCTCTGCACAGACTCAGAAGCTGCAGACTAAGACACTCCCTGGCTTCAGTCTTTCTCAGCTCCCAAATAGCCCTCAATTGACTGACTTTGTTACCATGTCCTATTCCAGTTAAATGAATATACTCTTGACATTCTTCTTCCCAGAAAATGCAACAATGCCTCTTCCATTCCTCCATTTTCCCCCCCCCCCTCCTCCTGTCTCATCCTTCCAAGCTTCAGGGCAAGGCAGGAGATGGCAAGATTTTCATGAGCCAGCAAAAATGTCGTAAATGGCTCCTTCTTCTTCTTCTAATATTTGCACTTTAATGAGCCATGAAAGCCTCGGACACAGAAAAACACTAGCAGCTCCCGGTCTTGTTTGCGCTGCTGCACCGCGCAAATCCCAGACTCCCGATTTCCATGTGGGTCATTGAACGAATGCGCCGCCGATAACGTGTTTACCTTCTTGTGTGTCGGCTGTCTTTTCTGACTCCTCTTACCATTCCACTTAGGGTTTGTTTTTTTTGGGGGGGTTGGGGAAAGAGAGAGGGATCTCGGATGCACAATCTGCTCACCTGGGGAATTCAATTCATCCAAAGTGAACAGCTGGACTTCTCCTCCTTTGCCGGAGAGATTGAAGATTTGGAACGCAAGCAAACCGAAGCCAAAAATTCACTTGTGTTTGTGTGTGTGTGTGTGTGTGGGATTTTATTTTATTTTTTTTGATGCTGTGGAACAACGGGGAGAGGCGAGAGCGATGTCTGTGGGCTTCTGAGAAGAAAAAAGAGAAAAGATTCAAAGAAGAAGAATAGCCTGACCTAATTTCATGTATAAGCAGCCAGAGAAGAGAGAAGGATCCTGCGAACAAAATAGCACAGGTTTTGCGGTGGCATGTTTCTGGTGGCACACTGCCATTTGGTCTAATGCAATGATGGCTAACCTTTTTGCCAATTGCGTGCTGGGGATGCGGGGAGGGGGGGTCGCATGCATGCCCACACCCATAATTCTATGTGCCCTGCCCCCACACTCCTGGCACGCGATGGCCCGGTAGGCCTGTTTTTCTCTCTCACCTGGCTCCAGACCCTTTCTAGGAGTCTGGGGAGGGCGAAAACAGCCTTCCCCACCCTCCCGGAAGCCAGAAACGGCCCATATGCCAACTTCCGATGGGACCGGAAGGCCCGTTTTTTGCTGTCCCCAGCCTCCAGAGCCTCTCTAGGAGTCTGGGGAGGGCAAAAAATGGCCTCCCCCCCCACCCCGGAGGCTAGAAACAGCCCGTTTGCCAACTTCCAGTCCCACAAGTGGCACACGTAGCCATATCAGTGGGCATGCGAGCTCAGCTCCGGTGCTCATGCACACGCCGGCCAGCTGATTTATGGGCCTTTTGGGCCCACCAAAAGTTGGCAACTTTCGTACACACAAGTACATTACACAGAGAAACATCACAGTCTAGTTCAAATGTACACATATCCATGGCGGGGGGAAAAAACGAGTTGAGAAATCCTGGGAAAATCCGGTAGGAGAACTCTTCTCCCTGATGTTTGAAGTCTGCTTCTGAGTTCCCGAGATCCAGCAACCGGGTTTCAAAGCTAAACATGCACATATGTTATTCAATAGTTTGCACGGACCGCGGCCGCCGTGACAGAGGAGCCCGACAGGATCTTTGGAGCTCTGCCTGTTAATGACATTAATCCTAATTGAGACTGCGCTGTTCATTTACTCAGCAATTTACACCCTCGGATTAAGCCGAGCCCTTCACGAGGAGCGTTTGAATTCTGGGTAAAGCGAAAACAAACATTTTTCTAGGTTGAATATGAAAAGAAGGAGACAAGGTGACACCTGCAGAGATTCTGGTTATATTATATTATATTATATTATATTATATTATATTATATTATATTATATTATATTATATTATATTATATTATATTATATTATATTATATTATATTATATTATATTATATTATATTATTATAATTTTGTATGTATTGTTTTTTACTTTGGCTGTTCACCGCCCTGAATCCTATTTGGAGAAGGGCGGTATAGAAATAAGAACAAATAAAATAAATAAATAAATAAATTATTATATTATATTATATTATATTATATTATATTATATTATATTATATTATATTATATTATATTATATTTTACATTATATTATATTATATTGATATATTAATATTATATTAATATTATATTGTTATGTTATGTTATGTTATGTTATAATATTATCATATATCATATATCATCATATTATATATCTTATCATTATCTTATAATTACAATTATAACCAGATTCTGGTTATTTTGCTGTGTTTGTCTGAAGAGCCTGTGAGGTTTTCTTCCTTCCGGAAGTTGGCAGATATTTCTCTCTCTGGGCACAATGTGGATATATCTGCTGAACAAAACTCCGCACTGGTGACAGGAAGGGCATCTAGCCAGTAAGCACTCAGCTCCATTCAGTTGCCCAAGACTCCACCCCACAAGGGATTATGGCAGGGGTGAAATCCAGCAGGTTCTGACAGGTTCTGGAGAACGGAAAACCGGTAGTGGAAATTTTGAGTAGTTCGGAGAACCGGCAAATACCACCTCTGGCTGGGAATGGGGATTTTGCAGTATCCTTCCCTGCTATGCCCACCAAGCCACACCAAGTCACGCCCACCAAGCCACGCCCACAGAACCGGTAGTGAAAAAAAATTGGATTTCCCCACTGGATTATGGGGTTGTTAAAAGAAGGTGATTTATAATACATATAATATGTATATGTGTATATGTCTCTCTCTCTCTCTCTCTCTCTCTCTCTCTCTCTCTCTCTCTCTCTCTCTCTCTCTCTCTCCCTCTCTCCTCTCTCCCTCTCTCCCTCTCTCCCCCCTCTCTCTTTCTCTCTGTGTATAAATATATGATATAGGTTCTCCTGCTTGAGCAGGAGGGGGTTGGACTAGAGGACCTCCAAGGTCCCATCCAATTTTGTTACTCTTGTTATTTGGTATCCTGCTGCTCTCTATATGTTTGGACTCCAAATCCAATCATCCTTAGCCAGGAGAGGCTGGCTTAACAACAGGTAAAGCTTGCATACTTTTCACCTTGGAAAAGGTGAAAAGTATTTTCATTTTTCTGATTTTCATTTTTCTGATTGGGTTGTGTGCTGATGGGGATGCGTTTATATACATCTGCCATACGATGCAGATCCAAAATAATGGTTAGTTCCATTTCTGGATGATGTGTGTTTTGCTAAACAGGGTTTAGCATTTAGTAGCATTTCCTTTCCTTTCCTTTCCTTTCCTTTCCTTTCCTTTCCTTTCCTTTCCTTTCCTTTCCTTTCCTTTCCTTTCCTTCTTCCTTTCCTTTCCTTTCCTTTCCTTCCCTTCCCTTCCCTTCCCTTCCCTTCTTCCTTTCTTTCCTTTCCTTTCCTTTCCTTTCGTTTCCTTTCCTTCCCTTCCCTTCCCTTCCCTTCCCTTCCCTTCCCTTCCCTTCCCTTCCCTTCCCTTCCCTTCCCTTCCCTTCCCTTCCCTTCCCTTCCTTTCCTTTCCTTCCCTTTCCTTCCCTTCCCTTCCTTTCCTTTCCTTTCCTTCCCTTCCCTTCCCTTTCTTTTCCTTCCCTTCCCTTCCCTTCTTCCTTTCCTTTCCTTTCCTTTCCTTTCCTTTCCTTTCCTTTCCTTTCCTTTCCTTTCCTTTCCTTTCCTTTCCTTTCCTTTCCTTTCCTTTCCTTTCCTTCCCTTCCCTTCCCTTCCCTTTCTTTTCCTTTCCTTGCCCATCCCTTCCACTTCACTTCACTTCTTCCTTTCCTTCTTCCCTTCCCTTCCTTTCCTTCCCTTCCCTTCCCTTCCCTTCCCTTCCCTTCCCTTCCTTTCCTTTCCTTTCCTTTCCTTTCCTTTCCTTTCCTTTCCTTCCCTTCCCTTCCCTTCCCTTCCCTTCCCTTCCCTTCCCTTCCCTTTCTTTTCCTTTTCTTTCCTTCCCCATCCCTTCCCCTTCCCTTCGTTTCCTTCCTCCACTCTCCTCTCCTCTCCTCTCCTCTCCTCTCCTCTCCTCTCCTCTCCTCTCTCTCCTCCTCTCGTTTCCAGCCTCTAGAGGGCCTCCAGAGCCCGGGGAGGCCATTTTCGTCCTCCTGGAAGCTCAAGGAAAGCCTCTGGAGCCCGGGGAGGGCCAAAAGCCCACCCCCCATCGTGGTGCAGGAGGCCGACTAGGCCACACCCACCATAGCCACGCCCACCCAGCAACCGGGCAGAGAACCCCTTGCTAACATTTTTGAAGCTTTTGCTTTCCACCCCTTGATGAGAGGAACCGATTTAATGCAGGGCGTAAAAATCTGCAGCCCCCTCTCCCTCCTCGCGGAAAAAAAAAACAAAACAAAAAATTCAAGGCGCATCGTGTCGCGTGTCGCAAACCTTGTGCCAACGTGTTTCCTTTGGATATTGTTGCCTATCGATTTCTCCTCGCCCTTGAGTGGCGGCAGAAGGAAAGTCTTTGAACAATGGAGGTCACGAGATTAAATTCTGCAGGGCTCCCAGAGTTGAAAGTCCTCGCCAA
Organism: Pituophis catenifer annectens; assembly: GCF_029215685.1. NCBI lineage: Eukaryota > Metazoa > Chordata > Lepidosauria > Squamata > Colubridae > Pituophis > Pituophis catenifer. Next base: position 13,217,616 of record NW_027256890.1, read on the forward strand.
GGAGAAAAAGCTTCCGCGTGAAACTTTACAGGCTCATCAAAGAAAAAGAAAAGTTCAAATGTTTTTTTTTTTTAGAGAGGCTTCAGAAGTCTCTCTAAAGAGAACAGCCTGGAAGAATTGGGGTCACAAACTGAAAACTGCTTTTTTTTTTTCAGAAAAAGACAGCCTGGGAAATAGAATCACAGGGTTGATTCTAGGGACCTTGGAGGTCTTCTAGTCAAACCCCACTACTCAGGCAGGAGACTGTCTTATCATTTCAGACAAAGGATTGTCTAATCTCTTCTTAAAAGCCTCCAGTGATAGAGCATCCATAACTTCTGATGGCAAGCCATCCCACGGCTTAATTGTTCTTGCTGTCAGAAATTTCCCCTTAGCTCTAGAGCGAGTGAGTTAATTACCTAATTAGTCCTCAACTTACAACAGTTCACTTAGTAATGTTCAAAGTTACAACGGCACTGAAAAAAATGACTTACGACCGTTTTTCACACGTATGACCATTGCAGCATCCCCCTCATCACACGATCAAAATTCAGACAGCTGCATTTTGGCAACTGTCTCACATTTATGACAGTGCCCTTTTGCGACCTTCTGACTAGCAAAGTCGAACGAGGAAGCCACGTTCCCTTAACCACCGTGTTGCTAATTTTATCCGCTGCAGTGATTCATTTAACAAAGGTGGCCAAAAGAAAGTCGTAAAACGAGGAAAACATTTTTCACTTAAGCAACGTAAGTTTTGGCCTCAAACGGTGGTCGTACGTTGAGGGGTACCTCTATTTTTGTTCTAAGAGGAGACCTGATTGGAGATACCCCAATCCTTGAAGGGCGGTCACAAGGAGAGGCTGTGGAGCAGTGGTGAAATCCAATTTTTTTTTTACTACCGGTTCTGTGGGCGTGGTTTGGTAGACATATTGTGGCTTGTTGGGCAGGGCTTTTGGGCGGTGGCAGGGGAAGGATACTGCAAAATCCACATTCCCTCCCCACTCCTGGGGGAAGGATATTGCAAAATCTCCATTCCCATCCCACTCTGGGGCCAGCCAGAGGTGGCATTTGCTGGTTCTCCAAACTACTCAAAATTTCCGCTACCGGTTCTCCAAACTACTCAAAATTTCCATTATCGGTTCTCTGAACTACTCCAAGTTTTCACTAATGGTTCTCCAGAACCTGTCAGAACCTGCTGGATTTCACCCCTGCTTTGGAGTTACTCTCCGTAGTAACCAAGAATAGGACAAGAACCAAAAAAATGGAAGCTTTGCGGGAGATCCAAACTCAAAGCCAGGAGAATCTCCTCATTAAACAGAGAAATAGCCCACTCCTGGAGAGGTGAGCCCTCATCATTGGAGTCTTCGAGCCATGGTTGGATATCAGAGGTGGGATTTACCCGGTTCAGACCAGTTCAGGCAAACCGGTAGCAGCCGGGCACAATCCCATCCTATATTGTTATGTTTTGTGACGCCTCTGTTGGACATCCAAAGATCTGGGAAGGTCAAGGATGCCAAACAGTGGGGAAATCCATTTTTTTTTACTACCGGTTCTGTGGGCGTGGCTTGGTGGGCATGGTGTGGCTTGGTGGGCATGGCAAGGGAAGGATACTGCAAAATCCCCATTCCCTCCCCACTCCTGGGGGAAGGATATTGCAAAATCTCCATTCCCACCCCACTTTGGTGCCAGCCAGAGGCGGCATTTGCCGGTTCTCCGAACTACTCAAAATTTCCGCTACCGGTTCTCTGAACTGCTCGAAATTTCCGCTACTGGTTCTCTGAACTGCTCGAAATTTCCGCTACCGGTTCTCTGAACTGCTCGAAATTTCCGCTACCGGTTCTCTGAACTGCTCGAAATTTCCGCTACTGGTTCTCTGAACTACTCAAAATTTCCGCTACCGGTTCTCTGAACTGCTCGAAATTTCCGCTACTGGTTCTCCAGAACCTGCTGGATTTCACCCCTGATCCCAACTCTATGATTCTACGCTGTTTTCTAAGTCATTTTCTCACACAACTTCCATGGGCTGAAGATTCAGCCATAACCAGACTCATAATGAGGCAAGACCGAAAATAAGAGATTTCTAGCTCCCGGCGTTCAACCAGTTCTTTAAAATTTACACACAGGCCCTTTTCTCTTTCATCCCACCTTATTAGTTCGGTTCCAGGCGGCTGCCGATCAGAAGACGGCGGTCTTCTTCTAATCTGGCGAGCCCGAAGACGGATCGCTCCATTTCTTGCGGATAATGGCGGGTGAAGTTTGATAAATGAGCTTCCAGCCGTCACTAGGAGCTGAAGGGAGGCCGAGTGTCGTGTTGTGGTTGTCGCCTTTGAAAAATGGAAAGGACAGATCTGAAACTGACGAATGTGTCTTCGAAAGCTCTTCCTTTCTACCGAAAGCCGAGGAAGGCGATGGGGCCAGAGCATCAGATGGCTTCATTTGAAGGCCAGTAACCTTGGTTAATAGCTAATAAAGGCTCTTTCCTATGGAGAAAAATGTGTTTTTTGACTAGACAATAAGAAGACCTTTCTCCATATTATGTTCAAGATTATTGCTGTCCATCCGTTGACTGGAACTAACTGTTCCGATGGCCCTGCAGCAAATAAAAACAGAAACCATATTCTTACATGTTACATCTTGGTAGTAAGCAGGGCAGAGGGAGAGAGAGAGAGAGAGAGGTGGGGAGAGAGAGACATAGAGAGATACAGAGAGAGAGAGAGAGGGGAGGAAGGGAGGAGGGAGGGATATGTCAAAAGGATTTTGTGGTTCCCGGTGTTTTTTACCAACTGGTTCTCTGCCCTAATGATCGGCTGGGTAGGCGTGGCTAGAGGGGGAGTCATGTGACTGGTGGAAGTGAGTGACATTGAGTTGGCCACGCCCACCCAGATTTTGTGGCTCCCGGTGTTTCCTTTTCTGTGGGAAACGGGTCCAAATGGCTCTTTGAGTATTTAAGGTTGCAGACCCTTGCACTAGACGTACCCAAGTAGAAACCCCTTTTTTTAACATTTTCTGTCCATTGGTCTCAGTGAAACAAGTTCTGCTTTAGGTCAAATATGAATCTTTAAAATTATTTGCATTTTATGTATTGCAACCCAAAATTTTCTGCCCTGTTTTTGCAATTCCACCAGGCACGATAAAATGACCCTTCACATTGTCCACATTTCCAACATAAATTTGAAGTACTTTCATACGACCTAGAGTCATTTAGCGTCATTTCTGGAGTCATTTACCAGCAATACATCAATTTATAAACGTTATTTTAAAATTATAATCTGGTGGGGATTTCGATCCCTTCACGTGTTCGACCACTGTTCCAGCCATATGTTGTAACCATAGTTCTTAGTCCATTTTTTATCGTATCTTCTTTCACTTGTTCTTTCCCGGTTTCAAGTTTCAACAAGAGTGTATACATTTTAGCAATTATGCGTTCATTGAGTATATATTAATCAATTATTAATCGAACTTATATAACTGCCCATCTGTACCAAAGATTCTGGGTTGCTCAGAAACAATTAAGAAGCAGTATTAAAAAACAGCAAAGCAAAGCAAAGCAATAGAAGCCCTATCAAATCATAAAACAATAATTATTTATTAATCACATTTAATTATACAATATACGGTTCCACTTCTAGCTGCATTGCTTTCTTTTTTTTTCTTTTTGCATTTTCTTTTTGTGTTTATTCTTCTATTCTATTTGTTAAATAAGTAAAAGCCGTCATGAAGAATGGCACGGTCGAGTAGATATTGACAAAACTCCAGATGATTGTTAGATGTCTGTGGAAAATCTCCACGTCATGATTGTCCCAAAGGTGCTTTTTCAAAAGGCAACTGGAATGTCTTTCTTCCTTTCTTTCCTTGAAGATGCTTCACTTCTCACCCGAGAAGCTTCTTCAGTTCTGACTGGAGAATGGAAGGATTTATATTCCTTGCAGTCCTCTGGTCATTAGTACTCTTTCTGAGAGTCATTGAACCTGCTGAAACCCTTCCATTCTCCACCGTTCAGTCAGAACTGAAGAAGCTTCTTGGGATGAGAAGCGAAACGTCTTCAAGAAAAAACAAGAAAGTTCACTTACCTTTTAAAAAACCGCCTTTGGGGCAGATGATCACTAGATGGCAACAAAGAGGTAGGATTTCTTCCCCTCCCCTCTCATATCATTGCTGCTCTCTGGTGGCCATTTAGATTCTTGCAGCTCATATGCAATATCTTATAATCAATTGCGGAATGACCTTGGCAGACAGGAGAAGGAGCTCCAGATTCGACCAACGGTTAAATAAGGCACGCACAGAGTTGTGTACAGAGTTAAACAGCTCCGTGTAATTTCTCCTGGCCTCCTTTCCTTTCCTTTCTGCCTTTTCTGTATTCTCCATACCAGCTTCTTCCTGCTGTTAAAAAAAAAAAGTGGGGGGACAGAAAGACCGAGGTGGCAAAGCATCCTAATACTTCTCGGGCTTTCCTCATTTTTTCTGGATAGTCAAAGTTGACAATTTTGCAGAAGTGGTATTAATTGCCTTTAAAATGTGTCTGTTTCTCCTAGTTGAGATGGATGAGCAGGGACGACGTCCGTGCTCCTCTCCGATCATGTTTCTTCCGGATGGAGCTTGATGAGTCATGTCAGGGAAAATGAGCTGAAGAGAAGCTTTATGGATCGAGCCAGAGGTAGGTTTCACATATTTTTACCGCTGGTTCACGTGCGCCTTTTGCACATGCGCCCGAAAACGTAGCCAAATAGGACAGCATAGCGCCGGGGTTATGGTATTCAGCCGGTTCGGTCCAAATTGGAATACCACCACTGGATAGAGCCTAGCATGAAAACCAGGGGTGAAATGCTCCTGGATCAGACCGGATCGCCTGATCCGGTAGCGATCTTGGCCGGTGGTTCGGCAATCTGGTAGCGATGGTGGAGCAAAGCTCCGCCCACCCGCCCGGGTGTCATTACTTCCTGGTTTTAACTATCCTTGAATGATTTATAGGAGGGAAATCAGCCAATGATCCTTCGATTCGCGTCTCATTCGTTTAGCACCCGATCACACAACCAGGCTAAAAATCCACAACCAATTATTATTTTGCACGTTATGCATTTTGGGGGGAGGGGGGGTTTAAGGGATGAAAACGCTTCTTTGCAGGGACGTCCCTGACATTGGGCTGACATTGCCGTCAGCGGGTTACGGAGATATATTTGGAGGTTAGAAAAAGATACTTGCTCGGTCATTCCGTTTGATGGGGGGGGGAAAAAAGGAGTTGTTTTACGCATCCATTCCTGCGAGGGATGTTTTGCTGTGAGAGTCAGCGCATCTCAGCCATTGGTTCCTTTGGATCCAGAGACAATGAACCCTCCGGGGAATAAAAGGATTTTCAGCTTTATGATTAGCTCAAGCAAACAGATTTAAAAGCATAACATAAAAACAAAACAAAACAAAAAAAAAAAACAAGCAGACGGACCAAACAAGATAAGACTCAAATCTCTTACAGGCTGTCGGGACCTCCTTGATAACAACAGCAGAGAGATCCCAAGGGCAGTGTTGTGGTCCATCAGCGGCCTGTGCAGATTGTAGCTGATTCCGACAGCGAGGAGACTGGTGTGGTGCTGCACCAGCAGCCTGTGCAGCTGGCACTCAAGTCAAACAATGAGGAGGCTGGAGAAGATGTGGTGCCAGAGGCGGGGATTCAGCCAGAGCCTTCAGAACCTCCAGAAGCTCCCATAAGTGAAGAGGAAGAAGAGGAGAAGCCTCTTCCAGATGCACGGGCGTGCAGAGCTGCCAAAAGGCAGGAGTGGCTCCTCAGGAGAAGGTCTCCTCGAGACTAAGGCTTGGGGCTAATTGGTCACTCCCTTAGCCTATTTAAGGAGGAACGCCAACTGAAGCACTTTGCAGGGAACAACTTCGTTCACTCTCCTTCGCATCCGGATCTTAGTTCTCTGCAAATTGCTTCTGGGCTTTCTACCAACCATGGTAAGATTACGATTATTTATTCTTTGGTTTCTTGTAGGCTGTTAAGAAAGTTAATTAACAGCCTTTGTTTGAAAAAGGACTGATTTAATTTAGTAAACTAAGGTTTGTACAGACTTCGTGTGTGCTGCGTTCTTTGGGGTCCGTAGCTGGGGAAGAACAGGCAGCCAGTTTTCCACAAGAACCAATGCCAGGTCCTGTGCAGAAAGTCTCAACAAACAACACAACCCCAAGAGTTTTTTTTAAAAATTATTATCAAAATCTGGGACAGGACTTCATGATTCTGCTATGGCCAGGTGATTATATAACTTGATCTTGACTGAGTGGCACATGGTTCTGGGATGGGATTCGAACGTTAATTAGCTTTTTGAATTGACTTTTATAGTCATCGCTTGGTTAATCGGTTTTAAAGTTCTGTACTACGTATGTCCAATTGTCCAGTCACTGCTGAGCAATTCAAAACTATGGTTTTGTAGAAGCAAATCTAGAAAGAAATTGCGTTAAGTGAAGCCAATGCTACAACATACAGAAAAAGAACATTGCACCAAATAGTAAGAGAGACATAAGTAAGAAAAGAGAAACATATTTCTCTACTCAGTAAAATACATATTTTAAAAAAATCCCTTTTAATCAATGTTTTAAAGTTTGAACACATTCGAGGGATTGCTCTTTCGCCAATATTTATATAAAAAACAGGAAGTATTTGAGGTAGCAAATGCATTTCCATTTGTCTGTAGTGTTAACTTGGATATGGCGTTCTTGTTATTATTTCATGCTTTCCTATTATTATTTTTTTTTGCAAGCTCTCCAAGAAGATATATTTCGAACCGAACAATCCTGCATACATATTTTATATCGATCGATGAATATCCGAGTCGATAATGCTCAGTCGGAAATGATGGATGGCGGAGCACAATATTTATTTAACACTCCACAGTATTTGGCGAAAGAAGCAGTGGAATCTTTCCAGATAGATCTCTCTATCGTTCAAATGCATTTGAGCTACTCCGGTTATTCCCTGAGGCGACGTCCACCCACAAGCCATCGTTTATTTATGATAGATGATTAAATAAACCAATGTATCAGGGATGATAGCGTGAATCTGTTAACTCTCTTAAGCAACCCAAAATTTAGTTTAAGATTTCAGCCAAAGCCTCCGATCTTTTCTGCCTTTAAAAATCAACCAACAATTATTTGGGCTTTTTTCTGCTTTCTTTTTCATTCTGCCGGTACGCTTGGCTTGTATAACACACTCAGCAGCAGGAAAACCACTTACAGAATACAGGGTTGGAAGGAACCTTGGAGGTCTTCTAGTCCAGCCCTCATCCCACCCCCAGCTAAAGCAGCAGACTTTCCAAGACTTCTGAATCTTCCCTTTAATTCCATCTCCAGGGCTTTCTACCTCATTTATATAGCCATCGTATTTTTTTGCTACCAAACTCAGTTGCTGCACTCAGGGCAGGAAAGGTACAGAATACAGAATAACACAGTTGGGAGCAGTGGTAGGTTGTTACCGGTTCTCCCCGGTTCTTGCGAACCGGTAGTGGAAATTTTGAGTAGTTCGGAGAACCGATAAACACCACCTCTGCCTGGCCCCGCCCCCAATCTATTCGCTGCCTCCCGAGTCCCAGCGGATTGGCTAGAAGGAAAAAAATCAGGGCTCACTTGACAAAAGAAGAGGGGGGGGAAAAAAACAAGACACCGTCGCTTTAAATTGAGAAGCCAAGAAGCCTCCCAACTGATCGGCTAGAACCGATCCGCTCCTTGTAAACCGCTCGGCGGTGGTAGATTGGCAATTGAGGCCAAGCTGCCTGAAAGCGGTTTCCGATGCTCTCGGTGGTTGCAGAGCGGCAAAAAACTGTTTAAACTCTTGCCGTGGCGCTTCAAAGGGACGCCCTACAGCGGATCAGTAGGTAAAAGGCAGTGTGGTGGTAGACCAGTGCGCTCCAAAAACAAAGAGGTAGACCGGAACGTTCCAAAAATAAGTGGGTAGACCGGAACGTTCCAAAATAATAATAATAATAATAATAATAATAATAATAATAATTTTATTTCTATACCGCCCTTCTCCCGAAGGACTCAGGGCGGTGTACAGCCAGTTTAAAACACAAGACACAACAATAATTAAAAATTAAAATAATTAAATAGATTTGGCTGCTTTAAAAACTCTAAAATTTAAAATACCCCAATTTAAAATTATTATATTGACAGCCCTGCCTGGCGGAACAACAAGGTCTTCAATGCGCAGCGGAACACCCGGAGGTCGGAGATCTTGCGTATTTCCGGGGGCAGTTCATTCCACAGGGCTGGGGCTCCCACAGAGAAGGCCCTCCCCCTGGGTGTCGCCAGCCGACATAACTTGGCTGATGGCACCCTGAGGAGACCCTCTCTGTGGGAACGGACTGGTCGGTGGGAGGCTATTGGTGGCAGAAGACGGTCTTGAAGGTACCCGGGTCCTGTGCCATAGAGCGCTTTAAAGGTGGTAACCAACACCTTGAATCGCACCCGGAAGACCACCGGAAGCCAGTGCAGCTCGCGCAGGAGGGGTGTCACGCGGGCACAGCGGGTGCCGGTAGACCGGAACGTTCCAAAAAATAAGTGGGTAGACCGGAACGTTCCAAAAATAAGTGGGTAGACCGGAACGTTCCAAAAATAAGTGGGTAGACCGGAACGTTCCAAAAAATAAGTGGGTAGACCGGAACGTTCCCAAAAATAAGTGGGTAGACCGGAACGTTCCAAAAACAAGTGGGTAGAGCGGAACGTTCCAAAAATAAGTGGGTAGACCGGAACGTTCCAAAAATAAGTGGGTAGACCGGAACGTTCCAAAAATAAGTGGGTAGACCGGAACGTTCCAACAATAAGTGGGTAGACCGGAACGTTCCAAAAAATAAGTGGGTAGACCGGAACGTTCCAAAAATAAGTGGGTAGACCGGAACGTTCCAAAAATAAGTGGGTAGACCGGAACGTTCCAAAAATACGTGGGTAGACCGGAACGTTCCAAAAATAAGTGGGTAGACCGGAACGTTCCAAAAAATAAGTGGGTAGACCGGAACGTTCCAAAAACAAGTGGGTAGACCGGAACGTTCCAAAAATAAGTGGGTAGATCGGAACGTTCCAAAAACAAGTGGGTAGACCGGAACGTTCCAAAAACAAGTGGGTAGACCGGAACGTTCCAAAAATAAGTGGGTAGACCGGAACGTTCCAAAAATAAGTGGGTAGACCGGAACGTTCCAAAAATAAGTGGGTAGACCGGAACGTTCCAAAAATAAGTGGGTAGACCGGAACGTTCCAAAAAATAAGTGGGTAGACCGGAACGTTCCAAAAATAAGTGGGTAGACCGGAACATTCCAAAAATAAGTGGGTAGACCGGAACGTTCCAAAAATAAGTGGGTAGACCGGAACGTTCCAAAAACAAGTGGGTAGACCGGAACGTTCCAAAAACAAGTGGGTAGACCGGAACGTTCCAAAAAAAAGTGGGTAGACCGGAACGTTCCAAAAATACGTGGGTAGACCGGAACGTTCCAAAAATAAGTGGGTAGACCGGAACGTTCCAAAAATAAGTGGGTAGACCGGAACGTTCCAAAAATAAGTGGGTAGACCGGAACGTTCCAAAAATAAGTGGGTAGACCGGAACGTTCCAAAAAATAAGTGGGTAGACCGGAACGTTCCAAAAATAAGTGGGTAGACCGGAACGTTCCAAAAATAAGTGGGTAGACTGGAACGTTCCAAAAATAAGTGGGTAGACCGGAACGTTCCAAAAATAAGTGGGTAGACCGGAACGTTCCAAAAATAAGTGGGTAGACCGGAACGTTCCAAAAATAAGTGGGTAGACCATTCCATTCCATTCTAAACAGACACACACCTTTAAAAAAAACACCACAAATTCAGATGCTTCCTGAATTCCTGAAGCCGCAGGACTTGGCCATGAAAATGGCCTTATTAAACTTCCCTGGTTTTCATATGGCTCGGGCCATTTAAGCTCCTTTAAGTAACCCCCGGAGAACCTTCAACTATCTCGTAATGGCTCCGGGTTTTTAATATTGCAAGAGTGCCAAAGTTCTACAAGTAGATTCTATTGCAAAAGAACATATTTTTTAAAAAAAGGGTTGCAGATTTGCCGTGCAGCGAATTTTAGTGGGGATGTTGCCACAGCAAGGTAACACTAGTTGCCTTTTCAAGTTTCTAGTCCTCATGACTTGGGTTTGGTTGGATTAGGTTCATTTGTCCTCAGTGTCAGGCAATTTCTCCTAGGTTGGGATCTCTCTCGTTAATGATATTCCACACCCCTAACGTCTTTTGCAAAAAATAAAATAAAATAAAATAAAATAAAATAAAATAAAATAAAATAAAATAAAATAATAAAATAAAATAAAATAAAATAAAATAAAATAAGAAGGGGGACCAAGGAACCTTAGCCTACAAGAAAAATAAGTTAATCTTCTTTAAATGAAGCAAGGCAGAGAACTATTAACTCATTAAGCAAAAAAAAGAGACACATCCAGCAGAGAATTTAGCCTGCCGTAAAAGTGCTTATGTCGCATCCCTCCAGCCAGCGAGAAAATGCCGGATACAGTTCTCCAAAAGAGGATAATCCTGGCCTCTGCTGAGCTTTCAAATCCCACCGATCTATATTATCTGCAGTTTTGCATTAAACTAATCCTAGGACAGATAGATGGGTGGATGGATGGATGCCCCCACCAAGCCACACCCACCAAGCCACACCCACAGAACCGGCAGAAAATTTTTTTGGAAACCCATCACTGTGCCGCATGCAAGCAATTTGCTGTGTTGTTTGATGTTGCACGCGTGGGTGGACGGTGCGCGCGCGAGAATTGCTGTGTTTTGCGACGTACAGTATCTGAAGCCCATCCTCTGGAAAGAACCCATCTCACGGTTTAAGAAAACGTGTCTTTTTTTTAATTCACATATTTACAGTGTCATAATAACAAGTCAACGTGGTGTCACGCTGGCTGTGCGTTTACCTGTGCGTGTTGGAAAAATACATACATACGCACACATACATACATATATATATATATATAAATAAGGAAAGGTGAAACCTTGGCCTATTGCGGCATCAATTCTGGCTGCAGAGCTGGACAAGAAGAATAAGAAAGCACGTTACAACTTAGAAGAAACGGTGAAGTGCCTAGAATCCTATTACAACGTCAAAATGTCTTGAGGATGGCTGTGTTTTTGTTTTTATTTTTAACTCCAGCAAGTGCAGGAAGGTGCCCGTCCCTCTCTACGGGATCTCTGTGGGTGCCTTACGTGTAGGAGGTCAACCCTCCCGGCGTTCGGAGTCCGTAGCAGCAGGAGGGGTGGGGGTGCAGAAAATATCTCTGTCCCTTGGAGACACGCGCATCCCAAATTCACTGCAACATTCTCCGGGTGAGAGAGGAAGGGAGAGCAATAGAAGGAGGCAACAACGATGGCAACGTTTCTTCCTTCGGTTCTTCCGGAGCGTCCAGCAAATGCTGCATGTAACAGGAAGTGCCCAACAGGACGTGACCTGTGGCTTGCATGGTGAAAAGTGTCCAGCGGAGAGCTTCCCTGAGGAAAACGGGAGAAATTGGGGGAAGAGAGAGATGATCAGGGAGCAAAGAAGGCCATCGAAACCAGCGATGGCTAACACTTTTTGCCGTCGCGTGCCAAAATCGGGGGGAGCATGGGGGGGGTCGCGGGTGCGGGTGCCCACATCCATAATTCAATGCGCCCCGCCCTCCCACGCATGTGCACGTGACCCCCACACACACTTCTCCCTGCTTTTGGCACGTGATGGCACGGTGGGTAGAGTAGGTCCGTTTTTCCCCCTCCCCAGGTTCCAGAAGCTTTCTAGGAGCCTGGGGAGGGCAAAAACAGCCTTCCCTATCCCTCCGGAGGCCTTCCGGATGCCGGAAACAGCCAGTTTCCTGACTTCCGGTGGGACCAGAAGGCCTGAAAATCAGTTGGCCGGTGCACGCATGCGCGCTGGAGCTGAGCTAGGGCAACACTTGCGTGCCCACCAATATGTCTCTGTGTGCCACCTGTGCCATAGGTTCGCCATCATGAATCTAGACAGTTGACAATAAGGTTCTCTTTGAACCAGAGGTGGGCTTCAAAATTTTTTAGCAAGGGGTTCTCTGCCAGAAGGCAAGAACAGTTAAAACAAAAGGGACAACTCGGGAGTAAGGCCTGGAGATGATTGGCCCCTCCCATAAGGCTTAAAAGAGAAGCAAAGGCCCGTGGGCCCTTTGCAGGAAAGCAACGTTGTTACTTCTGTTCCCAGTCGGCATCTCTGTTTGATTCTGGACTCTGTGTGGCTTTGCCAAGTAGGTCTTTGGCAGCGTGTCAAGGGAAATAAAGGTTGGTGATTATCCCGAAGGACGTTTTGCAACTAATTGGGACTCAGCTGTGAATGAACGTAATTCACAGCTGTTGCAATAAAAGAGGTTTTGGGGACTACTCGTGTGTTTTAATGACTCCGGAAGCCTAGGTCACAACACACAGAGTGACGATGGGCCGCATGGGAAAAATAAGCTTTTGCAATGAGATGGGCACTGCTAACCTGGTGCCACCTGCTGGAAGTGGGGCAGAGACCGTTCGAAGTCTCGACTGACCACACACAAAAAAATGACATTGCTTGTTTGTTTGTTTGTTTGTTTGGTTGGTTGGTTCTTTAATGCGCCACTCATCTCATCAGAGACCCCAGGCGGCTGACCAACATTATAAACTAGTACACATTAAAAGAATAGAACAATAAATAATCATAAACATGTGGTATGCCCGTGAGCCAATGGTGGGTGAATCCCCAAAGGATTCTTAATGGCAAATGATGATGGGAAGGGCCAAGCCAGGGAGACGAAGAAACTTACTTCATCATCCTCTTTGCGCCATAGCATTGCATATCGTAGGACATGCTGTAGGTTCCGTAGAGAGTAGCTTTGATGTTCAAAGAGCCAAGGAAATCCTGGGGGTTGGTCTTGTAGAGGTCGAACGTGATGCAGGCCACGTCAATCCGACGTCGAGGCTTGTGGGACAGCGAGAGCTGGTAGCCGGCTTTCTGGGGACAAAAAAAAAATGGGGAAAAGACGCTTTAATGAGAGTCGAACAAAAAGAAGGATCGGGGAGGGGGGGAACATGTGATAGCGGTCTTCTAATATTTGAGGGGCAGCCCCAAAGAAGAGGAAGTCAAGCTATTCTCCAAAGCACCAGAGAGTAGAACAAGAAGCAATGGGTGGAAACTCATCAAGGAGAGGAGCAACCTGTAAGTAAGGAGAAACTTCCTAACAGTGAGGACAATCAACCAGTGGAACAGCTGGCCACCAGAAGTTATGGGCGCTCCGTCGCTGGAGATTTTTAAGAAGAGACTGGACAGCCACATGATTGAAATAGTATATGGTGGGGGTCTGCAACCTTAAACACTCAAAGAGCCATTTGGACCTGTTTCCCACAGAAAAGAAAACACCGGGAGCCACAAAAACCCTTCCCGTCCCTGACTATTTCTTGAGCGGCCACAAAACTAGGATATGTAGTTGAATTAAACGTTCTGTTTTCTTCTGAAACTTTTCTTTTCTTCGATTTATCCATGGTTGGCCTACCGGGGGTTGAAAAGCTCAATAAATCGCGTGCCGGTGGGTTTCGCACATTGGCGGTTGTGACGCATATTTTGAGTGACAGGGAGCCGCAGCAGAGGGGTGAAAGAGCCACATGCGGCTCCAGAGCCGCAGATTGCTGACTTCTTTTTTTCTTTTTTCTTTTTTTCTTTTTATTTTTGAATTTGTATACCGCCCTTCTCCCTGAGGACTCAGGGCGGTGAACAGCCAGATAAAAACATCAAATACAAATATTAAAACACATTTAAAAATATATATAGATTTGGCCCCATTAATTAAAACGATAAGCAAAACAGAACAATTAAAAAACCCTTAAAAAGAAATTAAGCCAGCCCGGCTTGTTGAAAAAAGAAAGTTTTAAGGACTTCTGGTCTAAGGTCTCCTATTTGAGAAGGGGGCTGGATTAGATGACCTCCAAGGTCCCTTCCACACTCTTGTTATTCTGTCTTCTGCAACGATCGCTATCAAACACAGAGCCTCTGCTGCATCCAAGCTTTGCACAGCCAGCCAAGGTTGTATGTTGCTGTCGGTTTCCGCTCTTCAGGATTCTAGTCCTCATGATTAAAGAGCAATCAATTCGTGACTTCGTGACATTTATAGCCAAGAGAGAAAAAACTGTTTTTCGCCCCCTTTCTCTTCACCGAAGAGTCTTTCAAACCTAACCCTGACAGTTATCAATTTCAGTGCTACGTGTTCCATTTCCTTTCTCTAATACGGTTTGCGGGGAATTGCCTTTATCGTGATGACACTTATTTAAACTCCCTGATCACGGGGAGCTCTACAAGCAGAATAATAAAAGGCTCCAGCATTTAAAATCAACTTTCAAAGGTTTCATTTCCATAAAACCGATCGGGAGAAGAAGAGTTTTTCGTTTTTCAGAATTCTGGATGGCCCACCCTTCGCCTCCCAGGAGCCGAGCGACCTAACGATAGCATCCTTGGCTACGTTCACACAACCTAGTTACTCAAACTCATTTGCGATGTGCGCAAAACAGACAGAACCGTTTGCCGCGCATGTGAGTTGGGCGGTCATATACGGTAACCAAATCAATAACTTAAATTAAAAAAATAAACCTTCTGATTTTTGGAAACACCCATTCCAACTGACAGTTGAGCCACTTCCATCTCGGGGCTGTCCTTCTCTATCTTGCCAATGGTGGCTTATTCAAGAAGCCATGGTTAAACCCAACAGATGAGTGCTTCCAACTTAGCTGTGGATGACTATCCCTGGGAGGAAGCCGAACCAATGCTGGCTTCTTCAAGAAGCCATGGTTAAACCCAACAGCGGAGAGCTTCCAACCTAGATGTGAATGACCTTTCTTGGGAAGAAGACAAGCCAGTGGTGGTTTATTCAAGAAGCCATGGTTAAACTCCAACTTAGCTGTGGATGACTACCCGTGGGAGGAAGCTGAACCAATGGTGGTTTATTCAAGAAGCCATGGTTAAACTCAACAGCTGAGGGCTTCCAACCTAGATGTGAATGACCATTCTTGGGAAGAAGCCAAACCAATGGTGGTTTATTCAAGAAACCATGGTTAAACCCAACAGACAAGTGCTTCCAACTTAATCAAAGTTCCTTTGATCTTCCTTCCATGCAGATGCCCATGCTTCTAACCTAACCAGACGATAGCATGTCCTTGAAATGAAGATGATCAAATCTTCCTGGTTTAAGTCTTAAATCTGGCTCCTCACCTTGTCTGGACGCCACACCTGTCCTTCAGTCAAGGCCAGCAATACCGTTCCCTCCTCCAGGATTTGGAAAAATTCCTCCGATTCTACACTGGTGCCGTCTTCATCCAAGACAAGGGTGATGGGTCCCACTAAGTCCAGAGCAGTTCGTACCTGCGTAATAAATAAAGATCGGATACCTTGGCGTTCCAGACAACCTAGGAATCAGGGTTTGTTAACAAGGGAGCATCTCTTGACCAAGCTGGC
Source organism: Pituophis catenifer annectens (assembly GCF_029215685.1). Lineage (NCBI taxonomy): Eukaryota > Metazoa > Chordata > Lepidosauria > Squamata > Colubridae > Pituophis > Pituophis catenifer. Next base: position 13,233,067 of record NW_027256890.1, read on the forward strand.
TTAGAAAGGAAGCTTTGACACTAAGAGTTTTGCTTTGGATGAGGTGATGAGAAGATTGCTTAGGACTTCACCCAGTGCCCATTGGTCTCCATTTTAAAAAAAACCCACTGAGATGGCATTCTGAAATATTTAACACTGATGATGTTCCCTAATTGGGTGATGAAACGTCTCCAAGAAAAACCAGCAAGCTCAGAGAGAACCAAACACCCCACAGTCCTCCTCCTCCACTCCGCAAACTCCACTCCCTTCTAGCACTGATGATACTATCTAGTGGGGTCATGAAACGTCTCCAAGAAAAACCAGCAAGCTCAGAGCACACCAAGGACTCCACAATTCACAACCCTGAGCTACGAATATTCTCTTCTATCCATTCGGAAAGACTTTTAACTTTTTAATATTTAGTAACAGACCCCTCACATCCTGGACATCAACTGTTTCAACTCCTACCCTCAAAACGACGCTATAGAGCACCGCACATCAGAACAACTAGACACAAGGACAGTTTTTTCCCCGAACGCCATCACTCTGCTAAACAAATAATTCCCTCAACACTGTCAAACTATTCACTAAGTCTGCACTACTACTGCACTACTCCTGTGAATGGGTTTTAATGTTTTAATTTTTAAATGTTTTTATAATGGTTTTTTTAAACGCATTGTAAGCCACCCTGAGTCTTCAGAGAAAGGTGGCATATAAATTGAACAAATAAATAAATAAATAAATAAATAAATAAATAAATAAATAAATAAATAAATATTAATCTTCTCATTGTTCCCACTACCCATCTCCTCCCACTTAGGACTGCATGACTGTAACCTTGTTGCTGGTATCCTTACGATTCATATTGATATTGTTTCCTGATAGCTTATTTGTAACCTATGACTATCATTGAGTGTTGTACCTTACGATTCTTGACGAATGTATTTTTATGTACACTGAGAGCGAATGCACCAAAGACAAATTCCTTGTGTGTCCAATCACACTTGGCCAATAAAAAATTCTATATTCTACTCTATACTGCGGTGAGAAGCCCACTGTGCCCAAAATTGGCCAGTCTGCCCCTCCCCACCCCACTTACTTTCTCAAGCAGGTCGTTCAGATTCTCAGCCATGATTCCTTTTCGCAGCGTACGCTCACAGTTGTTCACTCGATACGGCCTCGGACGGGGAGCAGGGCCAGCCAACAGCTGTTGGGTCACGGAAGCACTGGCCGACACACATCTGGAAGAGGGGGAAACATCATTTGAGGGAGGGGAAGGATAAAAACGCCCCCTTCAAAACGAATTTTTGAATCCCACCACCGGAAGGAACCATCGCTGCTTATCTACCGATACTTACTTGGAAAGCGATCGGGGGCTGAGAAGACCCAAAGATTTCTTTGCGTAATCCATCAGGCTGCAAAGAGAATATGATCCAGGCTCTAAGGGAAGAGAAAACGGGGTTAGGGCGTGTCCATTTTCTTAAATTTCTTTCTTTTTTTTTTAAGATTGTGACATCTTGATGGATGGGGCAGCTAGATAAAAGAGAAGGCCTGGATATGATTGATTTTACGCTTTTATTTTTCTTTCTTTTCTTCCGTTCGTGCTTCCTTTCTTCCTTTCTTCCTTTCTTCCTTCCATCCTTCTATCCTTCTATCCTTCCATCCTTTCTTTCTTCTTCCTTCCTTCCTTCCTTCCTTCCTTCCTTCCTTCCTTCCTTCCTTCTCTTTCTTTCTTTCTTTCTTTCTTTCTTTCTTTCTTCCTTTCTTCCTTTCTTCCTTTCTTCCTTCCTTCCTTTCTTTCTTCTTTTTGAGTTTTTCAAATACTTCCCTGCACCCAGGGGTGAGCTGCTGGCTCTTCGGCTTTGCAATGGAGATGAGCACCACCATGTAGAGTCGGGAACGACTAACACATATGTGCGAGGGGAACCTTTACCTTTAACAGAATAATAGAGTTGGAAGGGACCCTAGAGGTCTTCTAGTCCAGCCCCCTGCTCAGGCAGGAAACCCTATACCATTCCAGACAAATGGCTATCCAATCTCTTCTTAAAAATCTGGAGGCGAGCAGTTCCACTGGTTAATTGTACTCAGGGTCAGGAAATTTCTCCTCAGAGAAGGCAGGAAGCTTCCATCCATGGCTTCTTGTTTTGCCCTCAGGCTCTTTGGAGAATAAGAGACCCACCCCCCTCTTCTCTGTGAGAGCCCCTCAAATACGAGAATAATAATAACAGAAGGGACCTTGGAGGTCATCTAGTCCAACCCCCTGCTCACGCAGGAGACTCATACTAAGGATTCGAACCGCCGAAGACAGAGCTCTGGTGTCTCCCCTAATCCTTGTCTTCAATCCAAGGTGAGTTTAACCTGCCCACCAGCCTGAAGGAGCCCCTTCCTTTCTCCGCACACCCCTCTTTTCTCCCCCCCCACCCGGCCTCAAACTTTTCCCTCCTCCCCCTTGCAAGAGAAACTCCAGACTTGCCTTTCCAGCTAATCTCGGCTAATCTTGATTTCTCTTCCTGCTCAGCTGACGTGTCTCTGGGTTTTATAGGAGCTCCGGTCCTCGGCCGCCCTTTGGACAGGGAAGGGAGGGAGAGCCAGTAACCACAAGGGTTAGGCCATGTGCCAACCCTGCCAGGCTGTTGCGTCAGGCGGGATGAGGTCTGCAGACGCTCAGAGGCTCTTGAGAAATTGGGACAAAGGAGAATTTGCTGACACCACTGCCCAAGGCAGAAACATTCCCGGATTTCAGACTGTCCCAAAAGTTTGGATGCCAGGAGGGTTGGGCTAAAAATGACTAGGTCAGCTGGCTTTCATGGCTAAGGGAGACTAGAACTCACCATCTCCTGGTGATTGGCCCAAAGTCACCCAACTGGCTTTCATGGCTAAGGAAGACTAGAACTCACCATCTCCTGGTGATTGGCTCAGAGTCACCTAGCTGGCTTTCATGCTAAGAGAGATAGAACTCACCATCTCCTGGTGATTGACCTATTGACCTAAAGTCAGCTGGTTGGCTTTCATGGCTAAGGAAAACTAGAACTCACCATCTCCTGGTGATTGGCCCAAAGTCAGCCAGCTTGCTTTCATGGCTAAGGAAGAACTAGAACTCACCATCTCCTGGTGATTGGCCCAAAGTCAGCCAGCTTGCTTTCATGCTAAGGGAGTCTAGAACTCACCATCTCCTAGTGATTGGCTCAAAGTCACCCAGCTGGTTTTCCTGCCTAAGGTGGTACTGTACTAGAACTCACCATCTCCTGGTGATTGACCTAAAAACACCCAACTGGTTTTCATAGCTAAGCTGAGACTAGAACTCACGGTCTTCTACTTTCGGGCCTGGAGTCTTAACCACTAGACCAAATATTTTTTTTTTCCCACCACCTAAGAGTTAGTTTTCTGTGCATAGCCTTCCACCTCTCCACCTTCCTGTGAAGAAAGTGAGAAAGTGAAAGAAATAGAGCATTACACAAAATGCTCTATTTTTTTTTGTAGCTTTTGCAGGCTCCGTTTGCAAAACACAGACACAAACCCAGCAAGGGATATTTAAGATCACGGATGTCACAAGGGACAACCTGATTGTGTTACACAGCAACGTCCAAGATGTTGTGAGCTTTTTTTTCCCCTTCCTGCTGGCAAGCTTGCCATGAACTCTGGACTCCTCACCTTTAGCCAGCTGTTGTCACTCCAAAAGCCACAGGCCAGCATTCTCAGTTAATAGACTCTGATGTAACAGAAGCGGCCGCCGCAGGAATTCTGAATCTCAGCTCTTATGAATTAACTCTACCTTGCTAGATTTTAAGAAACCCTTAAGGAGGGGGGAAAAAAATCTATTTCAGAGATTGAATTGCCATCATTTATTTATTTGTCCGCAGTTTGCTTTTGTTCAAACACAAATTTTTTGGAGACAAATTTAATTTCTGAGCAGTACTGCGGGCGCGATATTGCCAAAAACGAACAAAAAAGCAATTGTAAACCATCCAGATGGGATTGGCTGCAGTGGACTAAAATTGATTAAATAAATTTAAAGCAAGTTTCTGGTCCTTATGGGGAACCAGTTATGCAGCTCACACCCGGTTTCAATGGTTATTTAGAGTTTTTAATTAGCCATGATAGCGTGACTTGAGGGGAAGAGGGGAAACTATACCAATCAAATTCCTAATAAAATTAGTTGAGGTTCTACATCACGCTTTCCCCTAAATTCACAGACCCCAAAAAAAAAAAAAACAAACAATGTTTGACATAACATACTACGTACAATAAAGAAACCAGGTTAGAGTTCACACAATATTGCTAAGCCAAATTGTCTTGGGATATATTCCAATATATTCTACGGCTAGCAAGATTCCCACAACACCCACAGAAAAAATAGTTTAGAAGGAACACCTGGCTTCAACAAACCATGTTAAAGCAAAGCCAAAGCAGCCTTTTTTTTGTTTGGCTTTGCAACAAGCCAGGTTTTAAAGCCACGGAACAAACCGTGGTTAGAACCAGGTCTTGTGTAGCAAGTAGAAGGAAAATAGCTGACCCACAAAGAATCCTAGACTTATCAACAAAAGCCAAAATGATGATACCTTAATTCAGTGGCGGGATTCAAATAATTTAACAACCGGTTCTCTGCCCTAATGATTTCTTCCAACAACCAGTTCACCAAACTGCTCAGAAGGTTAACAACCGGTTCTCCCGAACTGGCTGAATCCCATCACTGCCTTAATTTTTTTTTAATTTGATTTATATGCCGCCCTTCTCCGGAGACTCAGGGCGGCTTGCAATGCGTTAAGCAATAGCCTTCATCCTTTTGTATATTTTATACAAAGTCAATTGTTGGGTGTTTGTAGCTTTTAACGTAAGGGCCAGATTTATATATTTATTTTAAATTGTTTTTAAATTTTGTGAGGATATGTTTGTTTTAAAATGGCTGTACGCCGCCCTGAGTCCTTCGGGAGAAGGGCGGTATAGAAGTTTAATAAATGAAATGAAATTGTATCTCAAGGGGTGTAAGGGTTTCCTGCCTAAGCAGGGGGTTGGACTAGAAGACCTCCAAGGTCCCTTCCAACTCTGAGATTCTATTTCTATTTCTAATTCATAGCCAGGTAACTTGTTAATTGTACCTAACTGATCGAATTGAATCAGAAACTAAGTTAAATGGAATTTATGCCACCATTCACTCACTCAGTCAGCCCCCTCCCAAAACGAACACTTAAAGCTTAAAATCAGGGAGGGTCTAATAAAGTCAAAATGGCCCCCGTTTCCATTCAATTAAAAAATCCTACATTTTTATATGCACTGCGACTTCTCCATCCTCTCCCCCCTGCCACGGAGTTAGGGACCCCCATCCCCAAGCCCATCTAACTTCATGCACGTTTCCTTGGCGAGTTTGGGTCGCTCGGTCCCCCTCATTTCTCGGTCCAACTAGGCTAGCTGGCAATGGCAGGCAACAGTGGCGCAGCAGACTAAAGTGCTGTTAAGTAGCACCAATTACTGTGAGTTCAAATCTCACCAGGCTCAAGGTTGACTCAGCCTTCCATCCTTCCGAGGTAGGTAAAATGAGGACCCGGATTGTGGGGGCAATAAGCTGACTTCGTATATATATAAAAAAAGAACACCGCTGGGGGGGGGTGCAAAAGCCCTACTAAGCAGGTATATACAAAAGTATGAAGGCTATTGCTTAACGCATTGTAAGGCGCCCTGAGTCTCCGGAGAAGGGCGTGTCAAGTATTTGCAAGCCCTTGGCACATATATCATACAGACACTAGTGGAGGCAGAAAGTGCCCCCACCCCTATGTGGAGAGGAGGGGCTTACACTGAGTATAAAACCCCCTCTAACCTTTCCACTTTGCTCTCTTTTACGTTTGTTCTCCATGAGACATGATCTTTGATAGGGGTGGTCACACACGCTGTGTGCCCCCTACCCTAATGGATATTAAGACAGCCTTTGTATATAGTTAATATGTTTTGTTATATGAATAAATACATTTATCACATTTATTCATGCATCTGCCTTTGGACTCTTCTATGCTCCTGGGTGTTTCTACGATCCCAATTTCCACAGGGCGGCATATAAATCGAACCAATAAATAAATAAATAAATAAATAAATAAATAAATAAATAAATAAATAAATAAATAAATAAATAAATAAATAAATAAATAAATAAATAAATAAATAAATAAATAAATAAATAAATAAAACTGGAGGTCAGAATGCTACCACCGCTGCACAGAACCTGCCCAGTCTTTGGAGCCAAAGCAAAAATACATCCCCAATGACTAAAATAAAGAAGGAAACCCTTGCCTGCTTGGCATTTGGGCAAATGCCCCTCCTGGCAGAGTTTTCCTTAACCCGGCCCAAGCATATGGTGCAAAATACGGTGAGATTCTGCAAAGAGGCGGAGAAGAGAGATAAAGATGACTTGGCGGTGTGGAGGGTTTAAAGCCAAAAATGTACGGAGAACGGTTGCAGGAATTGGATTTCTTAGTGAAAAGAAGAGCGCAGGATAGCAGGGTTCCGATATCTCAGGGGCCGCCCCAAAGAAGAGGGAGTCAAGCTATTCTCCAAAGCACCTGAAGGCAGGACAAGAAGCAACGGATGGAAACTAACCAAGGAGAGAAGCAACCTAGAACTAAGGACGAATTTCCCCAAAAGTGAGAACAATTCATCGGTGGAAAGAAGTTGGTGGGTTGCTCCAACACTGGAAGTTTTTAAGAAGAGGTTGGATAAACCATTTGTCTGAAGTGGTGTAGGGTCTCTTGCTTGAGCCGGGGGTTAGACTAGAAGACCTCCAAGGTCCCTTCCACCTCTGTTAAAACGGGGAATGAAAAGGCCAAACTCATTTCATCCAGCCTGCTCACCATTTTGTCTGCTTACCGGAGATCTCCTCCACTCCTTTCCCACTTACCAAACAGCTGTAGCGACTCAACCCCACTTCCGTTTCTTCTAGGACTTGGAAAGGCTCTGCTTTTATAGGGGAGGACACACCCCTTCTCCTCCCCCTTTCCCCCCTCCCCTCAATCTCCTATCCCAGCCCCCCCCGCCCCTGATCAGGGGAAGAGATGGAGCCGCTCTATACCGGCTCTAGTGAGACCACACCTGGAATAAAGGCATCCAGTTGTGGTCACTAAGATATACAAGCAAGATACGGACAAGGGGGGGTGGACTAGATGACCTACAAGACCCCTTCCAACTTTGTTAATCTTTGTTAAAGCTGAGGAGAGACCCTAGAAAGAGTGCAGAGTAGAGCAACCGTGATGATTAAGTGGGCTGGGGTGAAATTCAGCAGGTTCTAACACAGCGTTTCTCAACCTTGGAAGCTTGAAGATGGGTGGACTTCAATTCCCAGAATCCCCCAGGTTGGGGGATTCTGGGAATTGAAGTCCACCCATCTTCAAGCTTCCAAGGTTGAGAAACTCTGTTCCAACAGGTTCTGGAGAACTGGTAGCGGAAATTTTGTCGGAGAACCGGCAAATACCACCTCTGGCTGACCCCAGAGTGGGGCGGGAATGGAGATTTTGCAGTATCCTTCCCCTGCCATGCTCACCAAGCCACGCCCACTGAACCGGTAAGGGAAAATGTTGGATTTCACCCCTGCCTTTGAGGGGCTGTCACAGAGACGAAGGGAGGGGGGGAGGGTTCAACCTGTTGTCCAACGCATCTGAGGGCAGGACAAGAAGTGATGAATTGAAGCTTATTGAAAAGATCCAACCTAGGAGGACGAAAGTTCCTGACATTAAGGACAATTGGTCAGGGGAACAGATTGCCACTAGAAGTCGTGGGTGCTCCATCACTGGAGATGCTCAAGAAGATATTGGATAGCCATTGGATAGCTCAAGAAGATATTGGATAGATATTGGATGGTACAGGGTTTCCTGTTAGGGGTCAGGGCGGGGTTGGACTAGAAGATCTCCAAAGTCCCTTTCAACCCCCAACGAATCAGATGTTGGGGAAGAGTTAATGTTCACGCCATCAGTAAAATAACCAGATAATAAGAGCAAATCCTATCTAAGGTCTTCTGTTGTAAAGGAGACAGGGCACCTTTAATAGAATTATCCATTGTAGCTGCATCTACTTAAAGCTATCTCTTAACCAAGAGTCTATGCAGCAATTAAGCTGTGGCTTGCTTAATCATGATTAAACCAGGGTTTATCACCCATGGCCAAGGTTCAGTTCACCACCAAATTTTATTTATTTATTTATTTATTTATTTTATTGGATTTCTATACCCCCCTACTCCCGAAGGACTCAGGGCGGTGAACAGCCACAGAATAAAAACACATAAATACAAAAAAATTTAAAATAGAATAAAAACGAATTAAATAATTTGGCTGAAACAAATTTAAAATACCCAATCATTTAAAAACAAATTAAAATTCACATTTAAAAGGGGAGAAGATTTAGGCCAGGCCAGCTTGATGAAATAAAAGAGTCTTGAGCGCGCGACGGAAAGTCCGCAGATCCGGGATCCTCTTTCTTGCTACAACTTGAAATTCTTAGGATGATTTGCTCTTGGGTAACTAATCGACCGACCGTCTTCATGGTTATTTCAAACATCATCTCTCTGGGTTAGCGGAACAAGCCCAAGTGTTCTAATGCACAGTTATAATGCTAAGCCATAAATCATGGTTTATCTAACCATACGATCAAATGGTATTACGTAAGCTGAATCTTGGTGCTTGAACTCTCCCGACGTGTGAAAAATATGATTTCAGATTTAAGGCAGGCAGAAAATACGACTTCAGAAAACAGAGTGGTCAACGGCTGGAATGCCCTACCTGGCTCTGTGGTTACATCCTTAAACCCCCAAAACTTTCACCTTAGACTGTCTACTGTTGACCTCACCCCATTCCTAAGAGGTCCGTAAGCGGCAAGCATAAGTGCACCAACATGCCTTCCGTCCCTGTCCTACTGTCCCCATTTATTTGTCCCTATTTCCTGTATTAATATCCATGTTTATACTTACATCTGTTATCTTATACATGCTTGACGAATAAAATAAAGAAATAAAAATAAAATAAATGAACCTGGTATTTGGTTGCAAGAAATCCAGCTTCTCTTAGGCCACGCAGACCAAGCTGCTCTTAAATACTTCTGAAAATATCTCTGGGAAAGAGCTGTCAGCCGGAGAATAAGGCTGTAATTCTACCTGAAGGCAGTTTTTTCCCACTTTTCTTTTCTCACCAGTCTTCCATCCCAAGGCTATAGAAGAAATGATAAAGGAGCCTTTATTTCATGTTTCATCTCCAAGAATTCTTTTTTTTTTTCCTGAGATTTTCTTGGCAGCTTTGCAAAAAAAACCCCATTTCTTTTTCTTTTTTTTTTTTTGCAGGGAGTTTGTTCAACTTTCCAGTTTAATCAACAGCCCGGGGATATCCAGGAAGGAGATCTCTCTATCCAAATACCAGGCAGGGCTGACCCTGCTTAGCTTTTGAGACTAGCCAAGCATGAGAACAGCAGCAAAGGGGCAAAGAAATCAGTCAATCGGAATAGAACTGGAAGTTTGGAGACCCCTGATACAGAAGGCCGTTTCAGAATAGAGTGACATTTGGATGCTCAGAGCGTCTGCATAGAATAGAATAGAATAGAATAGAATAGAATAGAATAGAATGGAATGGAATGGAATGGAATGGAATGGAATGGAATAGAATAGAATAAGGAAAGAAGGAAGGAGAATAGATAGAGTAGAGTAGAGTAGAGTAGAGTAGAGTAGAGTAGAGTAGAGTAGAATAGAATAAAATAGAATAGAATAGAATAGAATAGAATAGAATAGAATAGAATAGAATAGAATAGAATAGAATAGAATAGAATAGAATTGAATTAGAGTGAGGTAGAATGGAATGGAATGGAATGGAATGGAATGGAATAAGGAAAGAAGGAAGGAGAATAGAGTAGAGTAGAGTAGAGGTAGAACAGAGTAGAGTAGAGTAGAGTAGAGTAGAGTAGAGTAGAGTAGAGTAGAGTAGAGTAGAGTAGAGTAGAATTAGAGTGGAGTAGAATGGAATGGAATGGAATAAGGAAAGAAGGAAGGAGAATAGAGTAGAGTAGAGTAGAGTAGAGTAGAGTAGAATAGAATAGAATAGAGTAGAGTAGAATAGAATAGAATAGAATAGAATAGAATAGAATAGAATAGAATAGAATAGAATAGAATAGAATAGAATAGGAGTTGAGTGGAATGGAATGGAATGGAATGGAATAAGGAAAGAAGGAAGGTGAATAGATGGATGAATGAATAGACGGATGAAGCAAATAAAACCAATAAAAGTCATATCGTCAAAAAAACACAGATCAAAATGAATGGACTTCCAGTATTTTAATTTCTCTCTCTCTCTCTCTCTCCCTCCCTCCCTCCCTCCTTCCCTCTCTCTCTCTCTGTCTCTCTCTCTCTGTCTCTCTCTCTCTGTCTCTCTCTCTCTCTCTCTCTGATATAGGCAATTCTAACCTTAGCACCTTCAAGATTTGGAGGCTGGGGAATGCTGGGAGTTGAAGTCCACAAGTCTTAAAGTTGCCAAGGTTGGACACCCTTGCCTACAGTTACATCATCACTTCACATCCCATGGTTCATTTAAGAACTGCGGTGATTCACTTAATGACTGTGGCAAAATAGTCATAACATCAGATGCGACCCCTTTAGAATCCTCCCCCCCTCACCGCTTAGCCACCGAAATTCTTCAACTATGGGTCGTCGTGAGTCCAACGGTCATTAAGCAATCAATCCTAAATCAAGAACTCTCCCGTACATCTTTTATTCCCATCTGATTTTGAAGCTGTTTTTATTTCTATTCTTTTTTTTTTTTTTATCGCCTGCTTCTTTGTTCTTCCAATCAATGCTTTGCTGGCCATAAAAAAAGAGAGAGAGATAAAGAAACAGTTGAATTGATTTATGGACTAACTGCTCTGTACCTTCCTGAAAAATGTCTGGATTGAGAGACAAATCTTCTTCGAAAAGAGGAGCCGGCTATATTCCTTACAGCACCTTTTTCAACGTTGGCAACTTTTAAGATCTGTGGACCAGGGGTGAAATCTAATTACCTTCCCTACCGGTTCGGAAGTGCACGCTCCGCACACTTGCATTCGCTCCGCTCGTGCACACGCATTACCCTTTATTTTGGACCCTCTGCACATATGCAAAGCCTTCTGCGCATGATCAGAGGGTAAAAAACAGGTTACTTCCTGGTTAAAACTGGTCCGAACCGGTAGCATTTCACCCCTGCTGTGGACTTCAACTCCACAGATCTTAAATTTGCCACAGCCAAGCTCCCGTATTCCCAAGCTGCTTCGCTGAAGAAGGCGGACAATCGTGGTCCAAACCCACCTTAGAAGGGACAAAATGTTGCAAAGTATTTGCCAACGGCTGGGTATTTTCCCCCTCATCCCATCCCTGGCACAGTCACTTCTCTCCGATGGATCACGTCCCTTCCATTATGCAGAAAAGACATCTGGAAAAAAAGGACGGCCAGTTCTGTACATGTCAGCCCAGCCAAAGGGAGGCAGGAAGTGTCTCCGTGTGTCTGAAGGAGAGAATGCAAGATGATTTTCTGAAAGAAAACACAAGGCGAGATGCCAAATGTTCTCCGTTCTCCTGGAGGCTCGGGGAAAGCCTCTGGAGCCCGGGGAGGGCAATCCCCCCTCCCGCTGTGGTGCAGGAGGCTGACTAGGCCACGCCCACCATGGCCACGCCCACCCAGTAGAGTGAACCCCTTGTTAAAATTGTTGAAGTCCATCCCCTGACCTGAACTACTTTAAGATGGGCGAACTTCAACTCCCAGAATTCCCCATGGGGGCTGGGGAATTCTGGGAGTTGAAGTCCACCCATCTTAAAGCTGCTGAAATTTATTTATTTATTTATTTATTATTTATTTATTTATTATTCAAATTTCTATACCGCCCTTCTCCTTTCGGACTCAGGGCGGTGAACAGCCAAAATAAAACATTTATACATAAAGTGCGATTAAAAATAGATTTAAAATAATTAAATTTGGCCCATAGTTTAAAATTTATCAGTTTAAAATCCATATCAAAATTTAAAATCAAATTGAGAAACGCGACTCTGAAACATCGTTAGAAGCCAATAATAATCGTCTTAGAGTCAATAAACTCGCTTTGAACAGCAGAAATGCTTCTTTTTCCAAATCCTTCAGGAACCGATTCATTTCAAACGACAATAATGGGAAGTTTATTGAATTCCTTGTTGCCAGCCATTTTGGAAATGTGATTAAATGTCGCTGTTACTTAGAGGCCAAAAATAAATTTTAAAAAATAAAGTGAAAAATAACCTAAAAAGAGTGGAGGGGAGAAGGCAGACCTTTGTCCATTCCTGCTGTAGATTTATGAACGTAGAACAGAAAGAAATTATTTTCCAGAAGAGCTTACAAGTGGAGAATAACTGGGAAGGACCAATAAAATGCTCATTTTCCTCAATCTAAAAAAGTACAGGATAAGAGTACAGGTAGCTCTCGAGTTACAACAGTTTGTTTAGTGACCATTTAAAGTTACAACGGCACTGATAGAAGTGACTAATAATCATTTTTCACACTTACGACCCCATGGTCACAACTCTGAATTGCAACATCCCCATGGTCACAACTCTGACTCCTATTTATGACGGTTGCAGCAACTCGGGGTCTTTCCGATGAGCAAATTCAACCAGGTTCACTTAACAATCGTGTTACTAAGGTAGCAATGGCAGTGATCCGTTTAAATTATTTAATTTGATTTTATTCTACTTTTAAATTTTGTATGTATGTGTTTTATTGTTTGGCTGTGCACCGCCCTGAGTCCTTCGGGAGTAGGGCGGTATAGAAATCAAATAAAATATAAATATAAAATATAAAAATATCCGCTTCACAATTTTAGCAAGAAAGGTTGTAAAATGTCTCATTTAGCAACATAAATTTTGGGTTTCAATTGCGGTCGTACGTTGAGGACTAGCTGCAGCTTTTTTCCCCATGAATCAAATGACTGCTGTTCTTGATCTAGGCCGTTTCCTTGGGGACCAACAAAACGGGACTGTGAGTCAATTTAATTCACTTAGCAAACTCTAAAACCAACTCTCGTCGGATGGTTAGTTACGGACTCCGTGTTGAGTGGGGTGAATTGAGATCGCCGGATAAAGGAACGAGTTTATGGCAGGAAAAGTTGGCAAGAGGTGACCTGGGAAGTTACTGTTTGTTTATGTATTGCTTTCCCTTAAAATATTTAAACGTTACATTTGGTGCTAAGCATTTCTAGAAGATGTGCAAGATGCATTTCGATGCGTTTAAAAGGCAATAAAAGATTAGAAAGTAGCAAGGCAATAAAAATACATTGAACGGCATTTCGATGGATTATCGAATGTGAGGGATGGGTGGATGGATGGGTGGGTGGATAGATAAGATATATAGATAAAATGATAGATATGAGAGAGAGAGAGAGAGAGAGAGGGGGGGGGGGAGGGAGAGAGAGAGAGAGAGAGACCCTGTTTCCCCCAAAATAAGACATCCCCTGATAATAAGCCCAGTTGAGCTTTTGAGCACATGGCAATAAGGCCAAGTGCTTATTTCAGGGTTCAAAAAAAATATAAGACAGAGTCTTATAGATGGATGGATGGATGGATGGATAGATAGATAGATAGATAGATAGATAGATAGATAGAAAGATAGATAGATAGATAGATAGATAGATAGATAGATAGATATAGATAGATAGATAGATAGATAGATAGATAGATAGATAGGTAGATAGATAGATAGATAGATAGGAAGATAGATGATAGATAGATAGATAGATAGATAGATAGATAGATAGCGATAGGAAGATAGATAGGAAGATAGATAGATAGATAGATAGAGAGAGAGAGAGAGAGAGAGAGAGAGCGATAGGAAGATAGATAGGAAGATAGATAGATAGATAGATAGATAGATAGATAGATAGATAGATAGATAGATAGATATAGATAGGAAGATAGATAGGAAGATAGATGAATGATATAAGGTATATAAGATGATGTAAGACAGACAGACAGATGATGATAAATATAGATATATATGAGAGAGAGAGAGAGAGAGATGATAGAGAAAGAGAGAGACAGACAGACAGACAGACAGACAGATAGATAGATAGATAGATAGATAGAAAAAAATATGGATCATAAAATGCGGCAAAACTCACTTCACAAATGTCTCACTTAAAAACAGACATTTTGGGCTCAATTTTGGGCATAAGAATTATCTGTACAGGTATGGGATTGTATGTTTCCCTATGTTTGGGTACATAATAATTATGTGGCAACTTCACACTTTAAAAAGGTGGGAAGCCCCACCCCATTTTTAAAAACATATGGTTGTAACCGGATCTTCCCTTTTTTTAAAAAACATCTCCCCTATCAGACACCAAGAACTAAGAACCACAAGTGAAGCAGTGGTGGGATTCACTGGTTGTAACAACCGGTTCGCTTCGCATGCCGTCCGGAGTCCGGAGATGGGCCCATTTCCGGACTTCCGGTACTTCCTGTAGGTCCGTTTTTTGCCCTCCCCAGGCTCCGGAGGCTTTCCTGGAGCCTCCAGGAAGGTGAAAACAGCTTCCCCCTGCTACTGGAGGCCCTCTGGAGGCCCTCCAGAGGCCTGCTTTTTGTCCTCCCAGAGCCTCCGCGTGCACCCTGCACTTACCTGGCATCCAAAATGGGCTACATGGAGACTCCTGGGAGGAGAGGGGCGGGGTGGGCAGGGAACAACCGGTTCGGTGAACCAGATTAAAGTTAACATCCAATTTGCCCAAACCGGTCTGAACCAGCTGAATACCACTCCTGAAGTGAAGTTACTTAAACGTAGCTTCCTTTATCGTTGCTCGCCTACAGACAGAATCTTGCCAAATTAACTTTGCATAACTACAGATGTAATTCTGGGAAGTGCTAGGGAGGAACCCGTCTTAATTCTCCTCCTCCCATCCAAATTATCTAAGCTTCGTTGCCTCTTTGCCCTCTGGAATGCAGCCCTTCTATCCTGCGCAGTGGTGAAATCTGAACCGGTTTGCCACCAGTTCTCTGGCCGCGCATGTGCGGTTTTTGCCAGATGTGCACTGCGCATTCACACATGTGCAGTATGTGCCAAATGCGTGCTTCACGTGGAAAAAA
Organism: Pituophis catenifer annectens; assembly: GCF_029215685.1. NCBI lineage: Eukaryota > Metazoa > Chordata > Lepidosauria > Squamata > Colubridae > Pituophis > Pituophis catenifer. Next base: position 13,248,131 of record NW_027256890.1, read on the forward strand.
GGAGGCTTGGGAAGGTAAGTAGAACAGCGAGGGGGCGGGGGACAGCTGTGCCGCGCTTTTTAGATTCACGAGAAAGCAGAATTGCTTTCTAGCACAGCTGATTGTTGGAAATACTGGTTCGGAGGAAACAGTAGCTTTTTTTTAAACTACCGGTTTGCCCGAACTGATAGCATTTCACCACTGATCCTGGATATCCAGACTACATGTTAACACACAGACACACAAACACACAGTCCCTGATGGTGGTCACATCAACGCAGGCAATTGGATCAATTCAGAATCATTCCATTCTGCTGGCATGACAGTTTTGGTATATTTCCTGCCTTAAGTGATAGAAAACTTTGCCCATAATTCTTAGCAATCACATCGCTGCCATTCAGTAAAAATTTGTGGGGTGGAGAATCACTCAGCCCATGTTTGGAGATTTGGTTCGTATTCTTGATTCCTTGCTCTCTCTCTCTCTCGCTCTCTTTTTTTTCTCCCCTTTTCTATCTAGTGGCTGGCAACTCAACCGGTTTTTTTTCTCTTGATTAGAAAGCGCAAAAAGATACGTTCTTCTATTCCAGTTTTCCTCCTGCCTGACACCATCATGTCTCGCTCGTGTCCCAAGATGTAATTTTAATTTAATTTAATTTTAATTTCTCACAATTCTGCAGAGGAATGTTACATCAGGCCATTGCAGGAAATTAAAATGGAAGTTCTCCACCCTGATATTTAATCAGTCTCGTCGCAAACTGCCAAGCTGAGATGCACCAGAAATTTGGAAGAGTCCTTTTTGCATGAAATTCACCAAAAAAACAGTCTAGGTACCAGTGCCAAAGTTGGACAAAATCAATTACTATCCTTTAATTATCCTTGCGTAAAAATTGGCCCAAACAAATTGCACAAAAAAATTTCTGTCTTTCAGCGTTCTGCAAAAGAGCTAAAGAAACAAATAATTTTACTGACCAAAAGAACGGACAAATTAGTTGTATAAAAGGGGAAATTAGAGGGACACAGTGGCTCAGTGGCTAAGACACTGAGCTTGTCGATCGAAAGCTCGGCAGTTCAGCGGTTCGAATCCCTAGCGCCGCGTAACAGGGTGAGCTCCCGTGACTTGTCCCAGCTTCTGCCAACCTAGCAGTTCGAAAGCAGGTAAAAATGCAAGTAGAAAAATAGGTACCACCTTTGGTGGGGAAGGGAACAGCATTCCGTGGGCCTTTGGCGTTGAGTCATGCCGGCCACATGACCACGGAGATAAATAATAATCTGCTCACTCGGTCACCTTTGGTGGATCCCCAAATTTAATATCATGTCTTGGCTTTGCAGGACAATGTGACTTTCAGCCTACTAAATGTTGAATTGTGAGTCACCCAGAGTCATTTGCTGAGATGCGCAGTTATAGAAATCAATCAATCAAACTAACTAACTAACTAATAAATAAATAAACAAATTCAGAAGAAACTCCCATTGCATTTCATGCTGCGCTTCCTGAGGCTTTTTGCCATGTTTCATTTTCTCTCTCTCTTCGCGAGCATCATTTCCAAAATCGGCCAGCTTATCTTTTCATAGGGCACTGCAAGTTTAAATATCCCATTAATCAGCTGATTAATCTACCGCAATAAAAGAGTGCTTTTGTTGATTAATTGGCAGGGGAGTCTATTAATTGGTGAGGCTGTGGTGGAACTGGAGGCTTGTTTATTTCCTGGGATTCTTCCTACCTAGTGAGTTAATGCAACCGGGAATTACTCCGGTGAGTAACGGTAAAGGAATGTAATCACAAATGATCTTTCACTTTTTAATAAGGACTGGCAACGCTGCTAATTATGTTCCTACAGCCCACCTGAAGGTGGACATCAAGTTGATTCTTCTCTACCAGTGTGATGAGTTGAGAAGATTGTCCAGAAGAGAGTTTCTCAATCTTAGCCACTTTAAAACAAGAGGACTTCAACTCCCGTAAGTCCCCAGACAGCCATGCTGGATGTCAGGCGTGAAAAATAAGGACCATCCATTAAATTGCAGTCCGGAAGATTTATTGCTCGTACACAAGACTCTAGTCAACTAAAGTTCAACACTAAACTGGTGCCAGAGAAGGGTCAAAGATTCCAAAAGTGGTTGGGCTTAGAACCGTTTATGACAACATAATGACTCTAGGCTGATGACTTGCTTAACTCCACCCTTCTGCTGGCTGGGAAATCCTGGGAGTTGAAGCCCACGCATTTTAAAGCCCACGATTGAGAAGAACTGGGATCCCCAGGATGCGATTAGAAAAGTCAAGAGGATGAAGCTTCAAGTGGCTGTCATTGTGGCATTTTAATCACCCCTTTGTGGTCACCCCAAATTATTGATTCTTAGCCACAGCACGAAAAAGATTGCTGGCTTACTGACTAATTAGATAGTGATAGCAATAGCACTTATATACCGCTTCACAGTGCTTTCCAGCCCTCTCTAAGCAGTTTACAGAGTCAGCCTCTTGCCCCCCAACAATCTGGGTCCTCATTTTACCGAGCTCGGAAGGAGGGAAGGCTGAGTCAACCTTGAGCTGGTCAGGATCGAACTGCTGGCAGTTGGCAGAATTAGCCTGCAATTCTTCATTCTAACTACTGTGCCATCACAGCTCTTAATAGCAATAGCACTTAGACTTATATACCGCTTCACAGTGCTTTCCAGCCCTCTCTAAGCATTTTACAGAGTCAGCCTCTTGCCCCCCAACAATCTGGGTCCTCATTTTACCGAGCTCGGAAGGAGGGAAGGCTGAGTCAACCTGGAACCGGTCAGGATCAAACTGCTGGCAGTGGGTAGAGTTTGCCTGCAAAGGTGCATTCTAACTACTGTGCCACCACGGCTTTTGATGATGACAGTGATGGTGAACCTATGACACGCGTGACAAAGCTGACATGCCACATGCTACAAACATTGGATAATACACCAATGTTTATCCCGGCATTCACCAGCACCCAGGAACTATTCTTGAAAGCACAACCCATATGAGCCGAGGTGGCGCAGTGGTTAGAGTGCAGTACTGCAGGCTACTTCAGCTGACTCCTAGCTGCAGTTCGGCAGTTCGATTCTCACCAGGCTCAAGGTTGACTCAGCCTTCCGTCCTTCCGAGGTGGGTAAAATGAGGACCCAGATTGTTGGGGGGCAAGAGGCTGACTCTGTAAACCGCTTAGAGAGGGCTGTGAAGCACTGTGAAGTGGTATGTTAGTCTAAGTGCCTATTGCTTTGCTCTTCCCCTTCCTTCCTTCCTTCCTTCCTTCCTTCCTTCCTTCCTTCCTTCCTTCCTTCCTTCCTTCCTTCCTTCCTTCCTTCCTGTGCAGTAGTTAGAAAGCAGTGTTGCAGGTAACTCTGCCCACTGCCGGCAGTTCGATTCCCACCGGCTCAAGGTTGACTCAGCCTTCCATCCTGCCGAGGTGGGTAAAATGAGGACCCAGATTGTTGTGGGCAAGAGGCTGACTCTGTAAACCACTTAGAGAGGGCTGTGAAGCACTGTGAAGCGGTATATAAGTGCTATTGTTTTATTGTTCTTCCTTTCTCCCTCCCTCCTTCCCTCCCTCCCTCCTTTCCTCCCTTATAATCTTTTTCTTTATCTCTTTTAATTCTTCTCCTCCTTCCTTTCTTCCTTCCTTCCTTCCTTCCTTCCTTCCTTCCTTCCTTCCTTCCTGCCTTCCTTCCTTCCTTCCTTCCTGTGCAGTAGTTAGAAAGCAGCGTTGCAGGTAACTCTGCCCACTGCCGGCAGTTCGATTCCCACCGGCTCAAGGTTGACTCAGCCTTCCATCCTGCTGAGGTGGGTAAAATGGGGACCCAGATTGCTGGGGGGCAAGAGGCTGACTCTGTAAACCGCTGAGAGAGGGCTGTAAAAGCACTATGAAGCGGTATATAAATCTAAGCGCTATTGCTATTGTTGTACGATTTTCGTTAAGTTCTGGAGGTCTGTGCTGAACTGCAAGCTGCAACCTTTCATTTTATTCCATTTTATTTGCAGAGGGGGGGGAATCATCAGAGAATAAAAGCAACGGAGAGGCTGGCGAACATGTGCCTGATGGAAGCAAAACTATGACTCACCTACCTGCTCTTCCAGCAACCTTAAGCTTTTTTCTATTAGCTATTTTGCAGCCCAGGAGAAAAATGGATGTAAGAGCTCTGACAGGTGGGCTATTGTTCAGTACAGTTTTAAAAGGGAGACTAAATTGAGGCGCAATTGGCAGTTTAAATCCCCCAATTGCAAAGATGCCGGTCCGATAACGCAGCTTCCATCACGTTTGCAAGTTCAAGGCTGTATTTCTGCTCGCGTAAAAGATTTTTCTCTGCCTCTTTTTTTTGGGTTTTTTTTTTTTAAGCACGGCGTCCACGTGATCATAATACGGTTGGTTGCGCAGTCAGCCAAATGTTTCGACTGGATTTGTCCGGCCGTCGAGCCCTTCCCGAGATAGGCAGGTGTTGTTATTGGTTGGCGTTTGTTAAAGATCTCGTCGCAGGATGTAAGCCGTTGCAAGTAGAGCTGCCTTCCGCCATTGACCGATGGGGATTTTGTCAATGCCGATGGTGCTCAAATGGTGCTCCAGATGTTTTTGGGCTTTCACCCAAGGGGGGCCTGTCACTATTGGGGCTAACTTTGCTTTCTTTTGCCCCAGTCGTTCTATTTCTATTTGCAGGGGGGGGTTGTTTGTTTTTTTGTATTCTCCAGTTCTTTCTCTTCTGTTCTGCTGTCTCCAGCTACTGAGACACATCCTCTATCCAGATGTTTTTTGTCTTATTAGGGTCCATTCTGTAGTCAGCCAGATGTTTAGAATGGATTTGGCAATTTTTTTATCAACCGATTGAGTCTTCTATAAGTGGAGTTCTTGTGGTGCTCCCCGAGCTTGGCTTTTTTTCTTGCAGATATTCCCTTACCCAACTAGTGAATCCCACCCTCCCTTATACTGATGTCATGACTTAGTGAGGTCATGAAACGTCTGCAAGAAAACCACCGAGCTCACCGAGCGCCTAGGCCCTAGGATTCCACAGTTTAACCCTGAGCTACGAATATTGCTTTCTACAGGAACATCCATAAGTTCCTGAAGTTTCCATTAAGAACATCGGGCCAGCTGCTGTCCAACCTCACCAAACTTCCCCCCCCCCTAAAAAATGTTGGCCAAATTCGGCTATTTGAAATCGGCTGAAGCGAACGTCCCCGATTTTCTCCTGTCCCATCCGAACTAGCAGAACTGCCACAGACCTTTAGCGTCGTGTCACTTCTGTTCCCACGAAAGCTGACGATCCATCTTTTTCCCTTCCACATCTGTGCTTGCTATTCATCCTCGTCCATTGTTGAGGGGCGGAATTTCATTTCCTCTCACGCTCGCCCCGGCCTTGATGTCTTCCTTCCCGCTTTTTAAAGACTTCTGACAAAGCTTCCATCTGCCGGCCTCCTCTTCTTCTGTCAGGGCTCTGACGGATCCCTTTTTTCTCATCTAACCCCTTCCTGCACTTTCCCCCTTTGTTCTTCCCTGCACATTGTTCCCCACACACAATTGGGGGGGGCGAACGGAAGAAGGGCGGTTGAGAGGATTTTCCTCGACCCAGTAAAAGAGGAGGCCAGCCGATTCTCCAAAGCACCTGAAGGCAGGACGAGAAGCAATGGATGGAAACAGTGGTGAAATGTAAAATTTGTTACTACCGGTTCTGTGAGCTGAAGTGGTTGTAGAAAAAATGCTTTTAAAAGGCTCTGACGATCCCAGCTGAGCCGCGTGATCATCAGAGGCTCGGATGATCCTCTGGGCATGGGGGGGGGGCAGGGATTTTTGCTACCAGTTCTCCGAACCACCCGCCGCCATCGCTACTGGATCGGTATTGTTGTTGTTGTTGCTGTTGTCAAGTCTCACACAGTCTTGTTGTCAGGGTTTCGAAGGATGCCCTAATTAAATCATGAGCCTCGAGCCAAGCTTCAAAAGAAATCCAGTTATTTATTAGGAGCGTCATGTCGGCACGTTCCAAGTGAAGCCAACTCTGACCCCACGTAATTTACGACCCAGGCATGACCCTGTTTCCCGCCCTCACCCCAGGGTATGTCATCAGTCACATTCACCAACGGAGCAATTTCACGGGTTGTAAAGATCACTCTCCTCCGGCCGCTGTAGGTAACCCTGGGAGACAGCCTTGAGAGAGATATGTCTGGAATGTGCTTTTGTTTTCGGCTGCCGTGCTGCTTCGCCGGTTTTCCCATCCCCCTTGCCTATGGAAACTCGAGAGCAGACCAGGGATGCTTTGCAACTTGACACTTCCAACACTGCAGGCTTTTAAAAAGAACCTGGACAACCATTATCCGAAACAGTATTGGGTCTCCTGCTTAAGCAGGGGGCTGGACTAGAAGTCCTCCCAGGTCCCTTTCGACTCATTCTGTTATTCAATGGGGGACCAGAACAGGATTCTGCAAAAGCCAGTTTTTTAAAAAAATCCCAAACTATTTCATTTTAAACGACCCAGGTTCCCAAAACTGCTAATTTGCCCTCTCTTGACAGGTTTACGGAAGATTTGATGATTCAATGCAAGCATTTCCCTTTCTCTCTCCCTCCCCTATACAACGCCAGGAGTATCGCACCCCAAATTTTTGCATTCATTTTATCCTTTGTGAAAAGTGACAAATAGCCTGGTGCCCTTTCCCTGCCCTCTCCCCCCCCCATGCCCCCCCACCCCGACAGCCGCTCGCAAGATTTATGGGTCAGCCATAAAAATGAATTTATCTCTCGTGAAATATAGGGTGATCGGGAGGAAATGACAGCCCCGTACAAATGGAGCTGTGTTGCATGTGCCGAAAAATTATAAGGAGGGAGAAAGCAGGAAATGTGTCATCTTTTCAGAAACTGCCATTTATAACTGTAAATTAAGAAGCTTCGTTCTCAGCACAAAAGCTCACATCCAGGTCAGGCTGGCAACGGGATTGACTGAAATGCTGGTTTGGAAATAGGGGAATTGATCAGGGCTGGGCTTCAAAAGGTTTAGCAAGGGGTGCTCTGCCCGGTTGCTGGGTGGGCGTGGCCATGGTGGGCGTGGCCTAATCAGCCTCCTGCATCACAGCGAGGGGGAACGCTTTTGCCCTCCCCGGGTTCCGGAGGCTTTTCTTGAGCCTCCGGGAGGACAAAAACAGCCTCCCCAGGCTCCGGGGGCCCTCTGGAGGCCAGAAACAGGCCTGTTTCCGGCATTCCCAAACTTCCAGTAGGTCCATTTTTCACCCTCCCCGCACCTCCGTGCGCACCCTGCATCCAAAACGGGCCACGTGGGGACTCCTGGGAAGTACGGGGCAGGGCGGGGTGGGCGGGGTGAAAACCGAATCCGTTCGGTTTTAATTTGAAATTGGTTTTAATTGGGTTGTTTTAAATTGTGGCGCGAAATTATTTAATCACCTTTTAAACTGTTTTTTTTTTAAAATTTTGTATGTTCTGTTTTATCTCGGCTGTTCACCGCCCTGAGTCCTGCTGGAGAAGGGCGGTATAAAAATCAAATCAAATCAAATCAATCAATCAATCAATAAAATGTATCCTCTGCCATTCTTTCTCCTCTCTTCTGCTGTCTTTAAGTACTGCCATGGTCCATCACCCAGACCATTTTTGCGTGTTACGTGGTCCAAAAAAAATGCGCATCCGTTTTCCCATCTTCTTGCGACTTTTATCCCTTGCTTTCTCGCTCAGCCGGGGATGATGACAAATAGATGCCCGTTTTGGTGATCCAACAGGAGAAGCAAAGGCTGCCAGCCACGCCTTCCCCTCTTCCATCTCAGTGGCAAAAGCTCTGGAACAAATACACCATCGATCAAAGAAACTCTGCTTGCCAAGCCAGGAAGCAGCATGGGACAAGCTGCGCATAGAAATGTCCTTTTTTCACGATCTTTCTTACAACGCAAAGGGCTTAGAGAGGTCAGAGGAGGCCGTGGTTTTTTTTTCCCCCAAAGTCTCTGGATTTGTTTTAGCGGCTGGCCAAGAGAGCCTAGAACATAGAATAACAGATTTGGAGTCTTCTAGTCCAGGTCTTCTACTACTCCGCTACTTAAGCTGGAGAACCTGTCTTATCTTATTTTTCTTTTTACTGGTTTCATTGCAATTTCTGAGATCTGTCTACGTGGTTGCTAGGAGTCAAAAATAACTTGAGGATGGCACATCATCAATCAACCAGTCAGTCAATCAATCCTGGTGATTCACCCTAAGTCTCCCAGCTGGCTTTCATGCCTAAGGAGAGACTAGAACTCACAGACTCCTGGTGATTGACCCAAAGTCACCCAGCTAGCTTTCATGCTTAAGGAGAGACTAGAACTCACAGTCTCCTGGTCATTGACCCAAAGTCACCCAGCTAGCTTTCATGCCTAAGAAGAGACTAGAACTCACAGCCTCCTGGTGATTGACCCAAAGTCACCCAGCTAGCTTTCATGCCTAAGGAGAGACTAGAACTCACAGACTCCTGGTGATTGACCCAAAGTCACCCAGCTAGCTTTCATGCCTAAGGAGAGACTAGAACTCACAGCCTCCTGGTGATTGACCCAAAGTCACCAAGGGCGCTTTCATGCCTAAGGAGAGACTAGAACTCACAGACTCCTGGTCATTGACCCAAAGTCACCCAGCTAGCTTTCATGCCTAAGGAGAGACTAGAACTCACAGTCTCCTGGTGATTGACCCAAAGTCACCCAGCTAGCTTTCATGCCTAAGGAGAGACTAGAACTCACAGTCTCCTGGTGATTGACCCAAAGTCACCCAGCTAGCTTTCATGCCTAAGGAGAGACTAGAACTCACAGTCTCCTGGTCATTGACCCAAAGTCACCCAGCTGGCTTTCATGCCTAAGGAGAGACTAGAACTCACAGACTCCTGGTGATTGACCCAAAGTCACCCAGCTAGCTTTCATGCTTAAGGAGAGACTAGAACTCACAGTCTCCTGGTGATTGACCCAAAGTCACCCAGCTAGCTTTCATGCCTAAGGAGAGACTAGAACTCACAGCCTCCTGGTGATTGACCCAAAGTCACCAAGGGCGCTTTCATGCCTAAGGAGAGACTAGAACTCACAGTCTCCTGGTGATTGACCCAAAGTCACCCAGCTAGCTTTCATGCCTAAGGAGAGACTAGAACTCACAGCCTCCTGGTGATTGACCCAAAGTCACCAAGGGCGCTTTCATGCCTAAGGAGAGACTAGAACTCACAGACTCCTGGTCATTGACCCAAAGTCACCCAGCTAGCTTTCATGCCTAAGGAGAGACTAGAACTCACAGTCTCCTGGTGATTGACCCAAAGTCACCAAGGGCGCTTTCATGCCTAAGGAGAGACTAGAACTCACAGTCTCCTGGTGATTGACCCAAAGTCACCAAGGGCGCTTTCATGCCTAAGGAGAGACTAGAACTCACAGTCTCCTGGTCATTGACCCAAAGTCACCCAGCTAGCTTTCATGCTTAAGGAGAGACTAGAACTCACAGTCTCCTGGTCATTGACCCAAAGTCACCCAGCTAGCTTTCATGCCTAAGGAGAGACTAGAACTCACAGTCTCCTGGTGATTGACCCAAAGAAATCCAGCTAGTTTTCATGCCTAAGGAGAGACTAGAACTCACAGTTTCCTGGTGATTGACCCAAAGTCACCCAGCTAGCTTTCATGCCTAAGAGAGACTAGAACTCACAGACTCCTGGTGATTTTCCCAAAGAAATCCAGCTAGCTTTCATGCCTAACAGAGACTAGAACTCACAGTCTCCTGGTGATTGACCCAAAGTCACCCAGCTAGCTTTCATGCCTGAGGAGAGACTAGAACTCACAGTCTCCTGGTGATTGACCCAAAGTCACCCAGCTAGCTTTCATGCCTAAGAAGAGACTAGAACTCACAGCTTCCTGGTGATTGACCCAAAGTCACCCAGCTAGCTTTCATGCCTAAGGAGAGACTAGAACTCACAGTCTCCTGGTGATTGACCCAAAGTCACCCAGCTAGCTTTCATGCCTAAGAAGAGACTAGAACTCACAGTCTCCTGGTCATTGACCCAAAGTCACCCAGCTAGCTTTCATGCCTGAGGAGAGACTAGAACTCACAGTCTCCTGGTGATTGACCCAAAGTCACCCAGCTAGCTTTCATGCCTGAGGAGAGACTAGAACTCACAGTCTTCTGGTGATTGACCCAAAGAAATCCAGCTAGCTTTCATGCCTGAGGAGAGACTAGAACTCACAGTCTCCTGGTGATTGACCCAAAGTCACCCAGCTAGCTTTCATGCCTAAGAGAGACTAGAACTCACAGACTCCTGGTCATTGACCCAAAGTCACCCAGCTAGCTTTCATGCCTAAGGAGAGACTAGAACTCACAGTCTCCTGGTGATTGACCCAAAGTCACCCAGCTAGCTTTCATGCCTAAGGAGAGACTAGAACTCACAGACTCCTGGTGATTGACCCAAAGTCACCCAGCTAGCTTTCATGCCTGAGGAGAGACTAGAACTCCCAGACTCCTGGTGATTGACCCAAAGTCACCCAGCTAGCTTTCATGCCTGAGGAGAGACTAGAACTCACAGTCTCCTGGTGATTGACCCAAAGTCACCCAGCTAGTTTTCATGCCTAAGAGAGACTAGAACTCACAGTCTCCTGGTGATTGACCCAAAGTCACCCAGCTAGCTTTCATGCCTGAGGAGAGACTAGAACTCCCAGACTCCTGGTGATTGACCCAAAGTCACCCAGCTAGCTTTCATGCCTGAGGAGAGACTAGAACTCACAGTCTCCTGGTGATTGACCCAAAGTCACCCAGCTAGTTTTCATGCCTAAGAGAGACTAGAACTCACAGTCTCCTGGTGATTGACCCAAAGTCACCCAGCTAGCTTTCATGCCTGAGGAGAGACTAGAACTCCCAGACTCCTGGTGATTGACCCAAAGTCACCCAGCTAGCTTTCATGCCTGAGGAGAGACTAGAACTCACAGTCTCCTGGTGATTGACCCAAAGTCACCCAGCTAGTTTTCATGCCTGAGGAGAGACTAGAACTCCCAGACTCCTGGTGATTGACCCAAAGTCACCCAGCTAGCTTTCATGCCTAAGAGAGACTAGAACTCAACACATCTCACCCTTGGCAAATACCGCTAAGATTTTGCTTAATGGTAAAAACGGCCCTGGTCCCTAGAACCCACAGCCCTGTGCAGCCGATACAACAAGGAGATAATAGCAAGACTATGAAATAAAATGCATATTTTCCACCCCGGAGGAAAATAATTAAAGGAAAGAAAGCCGCTGGGAGAATTAACGGAGCTTTTGCATTACTGTCAGAGGGGAAGGAATATCTAAGAGAAATAGTGAGCTCATTAATAAGCCGGGCGAGGGAGATTAAATTAATGATAACTCCAAAATGCCCTTGCAAAATAGGAAGACTATATGGAGAACCGAGATGCCTTTTTTTTAAAAAAAGAGAAAAACCTAGGAAAAAAGCAAAAAAAGAAAAAGAAAAAAGTGCAGCTTTAGCCTAAATATGCATTCATAAAATCTGGGAGGGTTTGAAGTCCTGGGGAGGGGGGGGAGATAGAAAATTAAATGATTTTACCAGAAAAGGCAATTTAAAAATTAAAAAGAAAGAAAGAAAGAAAGAAAGGAAGAAGGAAGGAAGGAAGGAAGGAAGGAAGGAAGGAAGGAAGGAAGGGAGGAAGGAAGGAAGGAAGGAAGGAAGGAAGGAAGGAAGGAAGGAAGGAAGGAAGGAAGGAAGGAAGGAAGGAAGATGAATTAAAGCTAAAAAAAAAAACACAGGAAAAAGTGACCGGCGGAAGAACGGGGAATGACTAAAAGTTATAACAGTCATTTAAAAGCTATCCAGGTCTTTGGGCTTTATGATAAATCTAATTAAGAAATCTATTAAGATAATGGAACAGAATGCCATAATACAGTAGAGTGGTCTAGAAAAGGGTTATGCACTTTGCATGATTAGAGGCCTCCGGCTAAGTTAAATAATGGAATTTGTCTTTTCGATCCCAAACTGGATTCTGGAAAAGGGTTCCCAATCCTTGGATTTGGCAATTTGCAGAATGGTGGGGTTTCATTTCCCATTTCCCCCCCTTTTTAAATATTGTTTGCTTATTTAAATGTAACTGCCTTGCTTAGCATTGGAAATTCTGGTCCTAATTGGGTTTGTAAGTTGAGGACTTACTTGCATTGAAGATTTCACCAAAGATCACATTTTTCCTCTCCCAGTAATACAATACAATACAATACAATACAATACAATACAATACAATACAATACAATACAATACAATACAATACAATACAATACAATACAATACAATACAATACAATACAATACAAATACAAATACAAATACAAATACAATACAATACAATACAATACAATACAATACAATACAATACAATACAATACAAATACAATACAATACAATACAATACAAATACAAATACAATACAATACAATACAATACAATACAAATACAATACAATACAATACAATACAATACAAATACAAATACAAATACAAATACAAATACAAATACAAATACAATACAATACAATACAATACAATAAAAAGGTAAAGGTAAAGATTCCCCTCGCACATATGTGCTACTCGTTCCCAACTCTAGGGGGCAATGCTCATCTCCATTTCAAAGCCGAAGAGCCAGCGCTGTCCGAAGACGTCTCCGTAATCATGTGGCTGCCATGACTCAACACCAAAGACGCACAGAACGCTGTTACCTCCCCATCAAAGGTGGTCCCTATTTTTCTACTTGCATTTTTTACCTGCTTTCGAATTGCTAGGTTGGCAGAAGCTGGGACAAGTCATGGGAGCTCACCCCGTTACGCGGCGCTAGGGATTCGAACCGCTGAACTGCCGACCTTTTGATCGACAAGCTCAGCGTCTTAGCCACGGAGCCACCACATCCCTTTTGCAATACAACACAATACAATATACAATACAATACAAAATACACAATACAAAATATACAATACAATACACAATACAAAATATACAATACAATACACAATACAATACACAATACAAATATACAATACAATACACAATACAATACACAATACAATACAATACAAACACAATACAATACAATATACAATACAAATACAATACAATATAATACAAATACAATACAATACACAATACAATACAAATACAATACAATACAATACACAATACAATATACACTGCAATACACTGCAATGCAATGCAATACAATACAATACAAAATACGATACAATATACAATATACAATACAATATACACTACAATACAACAGACCACAATACAATATACAATATACAATATACAATATACAATATACAATATACAATATACAATATACAATATACAATATACAATATACAATATACAATGCAATGCAAATACAATGCAATGTAATGCAATACAATACAATATTTGGACCACCATTGCCTTCCAAACAAACAAATAAGTGATGGAAAATACTTATTGACAAAGAGGCAGAGTTTAAGCATTACAATATAGGGATTTGTCATTTCCAATTTTAAAATAAGCCACAAATGAACGTTCAGCTAAGCGAAGGTTTAATGACAATTTTTTTTAAAAAAGTAGATCTCTCTTAATGGGGGCGCAGAGATAAATTTTGCAGCATTGGCAAAAATCTATCCTCCTTTTGTTTAGTCAAAGCACTTTTATCTCCTATCGTCGCTAAACACACACACAGCCTTTCAAACACAGTCGATGCGGATGAAAAGTTCGCTCTATAGTCTAAAAGAAATGACACCAAAGGACAAAAGAGAGGAGGAAGGAGGAGGAGGAGGAGGAAGAAGAGGAGGAGGAGGAGGAGGAGGAGGAGGAGGAGGAGGAGGAGGAGGAGGAAGAGAAAGAGGAAGAGGAGGAGGAGGAGGAAGAGGAAGAGAAAGAGGAAGAGAAAGAGGAGGAGGAGGAGGAAGAGGAGGAGTTATTCAGAGAGGAGATTGATAGAAGGTTTAAAAAAAGAAAAAAATATTGGAAGAAAACAAACGCCAAGAGAATTCTATCATGGGGATCCATACGGTCCCTGATTTTAACGATCAACATCTTTGACTTTTTCCCCTGCTGGGTCTCGAGGCTGAATTCATAAAACAACGGTGACCCATAGGCAACTGAGCCAATGTCCTGAGTTAAACCAGTTGGTCTTCTGCCTGATGGGTCTCTCCGTTCTTCCATTCCGGTTGAACTTTTAGTGCATCCAGGTTCAGAAAGATGGCCCTTGTATTCCCTGCTCTCCTCTCTATGAGTAGCGAGTAACCATTTCTGGACAAAGGAGGGTCCTTCCTCCTTCCTTTCCTTTCCTTCTCTTCCTCCCTTTCCTTTCCTTTCCTTTCCTTTCCTTTCCTTTCCTTTCCTTTCCTTTCCTTTCCTTTCCTTTCCGTTCCGTTCCGTTCCGTTCCTTTCCTTCTTCCCTTCCCTTCTCTTCCTCCCTTCCCTTTCCTTCCCCTCCCTTCTCCTCTTCCCTTCCCTTCTTCCCTTCCCTTCCCTTCTCTTCCTCCCTTCCCTTCCCCTCCTTTCTTCCCTTTCCTTCTTCCCTTCCCTTCCCTTCCTCCCTTCCCTTCCCCTCCCTTCTTCCCTTCCCTTCCTCCCTTCCCTTCTTTCCTTCCCTTCCCCTCTTCCCTTCCCTTCTTTTCTTCCCTTCCCTTCCCTTCCCCTCCCTTCTTTCCTTCTTCCCTTCCCTTCCCCTCTTCCCTTCCCTTCTTCCCTTCCCTTCTTCCCTTCCCTTCCCTTCTTCCCTTCCCTTCTTCCCTTCCCTTCCCTTCCCTTCTCCTCCCTTCTCTTCCCTTCCTTTCTTCTCTTCCCTTCTTCCCTTCCCTTCCCTTCCTTTCTTCCCTTCCCTTCTTCCCTTCCCTTCCCTTCCCTTCCCTTCCCTTCCCTTCCCTTCCCTTCCCTTCCCTTCCCTTCCTCCCTTCCCTTCCCATCCCTTCCCCTCCCTTCTTCCCTTTCCTTCTTCCCTTCCCTTCCCTTCCTCCCTTCCCCTCTTCCCTTCCCTTCTTCCCTTCCCTTCCCTTGCAATTTGCAGGAGCTCCAAATACTTTGGTGATGGAAAGGATGCCCCCCCCTTCCCCTGGGGCAATCAGAAGTGCAGCAAATGAGCATGATGGAGAAGAGCAGAGGGACCTTTTAATGATCTTTGAAGGAAAGCTAATGAGGTGGAGAACTTCTTTTGTTTCTCATGGTTCATTTTTATACAAACGGCTGACCAGGTTCTGGGGATGATCCTAGTTGCCGCCTTTGTCCAAAATGCTAAGCTTGGTTCATGCCAACCCACCCCGGCCCACCTTAGCAAATTAGCAAAATTTAATTGGGAGAGTAGTTTATGTTTCCATGGTCAAATCCCAGCCCTGAAAATGGATTAATCGGGTAACCGGGTTAAATGCATTCTGTGACTATAACCAACATCTACAAGAAAATAACCAAGTTCAGAGAGCACCAAGGACCCCAAAGTTATTGTACTCCTCTCTCCCTCCTCCTCCTCCTCCTTCCTCACACTCCACAAACCCCACGCCCTTCTAGCACTGATGAGGTTACCTACTTGGGTGATGAAATGTCTTCAAGAAATCCTCCAAGCTCAGAGACCACCAAGGACCCCACAGTTGCCTCCCTTGAGCTACCAAATATCTTCTTCTCTCGGTAATTGGTTTCATTATTCCCCACCCGGGACCGAGATCTGTCAAATCATCTTTTAACCCTGATCAGGATTGGGATGGCGGTGGTTGAAAACATTTCCATAATTCATCCCGCCGTCTGCAACTTTCCCACACATATCAGCCTGTAGTACAGTGGACTAAAGCACTGTAATTAACATCTGCTGCTTGCAATTACTGCAAGTTCAAATCTCGCCAGGCTCAAGGTTGACTCAGCCTTCCATCCTTTCAAAGGTAGGTGAAATGAGGACCCAGATTGTGGGGGCAATAAGCTGACTTTGTACAAAATATATACAAAAGTATGAAGGCTATTGCTTAATGCATTGTAAGTCGCCCTGAGTCTCCGGAGAAGGCGGCAATAAATTAAAGCAAAATAATAATAATAATAATAATAATAATAATAATAATAATAATAATAATAATAATATCAACCTCCCTGGCGATATTATTCAACTGCAGGCTAGGAGAGAAAATGGATAGCGAGGGTGGAGGCAGGAGGCAGGAGAATTACTAACAGGGAGAACTTCCCTGGGCAGGCCTCCAAGCACACCTACCGAACTGAGAATTATTTTTTTTTTGCGATTGGTAAATCGAGCCTCCACTGGCAGGAGTACTCTACCTCTATAACAGGGGTGAAATGCTCCCGGTTCAGACCGGATCGCCCAATCCGGTAACGATGGAGGTGAGTGGTTCGGAGAACCGGTAGCAAAAATCCCTGCCTCCCCCGGCCCAATGCTCAGCTGAGCCGCGCGATCATCAGAGGCTTTTTTTAAAAAGCCTCTGCCAATCAGGCAACTCAGCTTGGATCGTCAGAGGCCTTTAAAAGAAAAAAAAAAGCCTCTGATGATCAGACAACTCAGCTGAGTTGCCTGATCGTCAAGCTGAGTTTGATGATCCAAGTTGACGATCCAAGACGATGCCTGACGATCCAAGATGAGTTGCCTGATCATCAGAGGCTTTTTTTTTCTTTTAAAAGCCTCTGACGATCCAAGCTGAGTTGCCCTGATCGTCAGAGGCATTTAAACAGGAAAAAAAAAGCCTCTGACGATCAGGCAACTCAGCTGGGATCGTCAGAGGCTTTTGAAAGCATTTTTTTTTTACAACCTCTTCGCCGAAGAGGTTGGAGAAAAAAATGGTTTTAAAAGTTTTTTTAAAAAATTGGCCACGCCCACCCAGTCACATTACCCCACCCCCCTCCGCACCAAGCCACGCCCACAGAACCGGTAGTAACAAATTTTAGATTTCGCCACTGCTCTATGATGCCCAGAACTACAAATGTTCAAATGTACAATGTTTTACTTTGGCTGCTCACCGCCCTGAGTCCGAAAGGAGAAGGGCGGTCTAGAAATCTGAAAATAAATAAATAAATAAATAAATAAATAAATAAATAAATAAATAAATAAATAAAACTACACTCTCCTGGGTAACAGAACGCTATCTATCCCGTGTAGGATACCGTCTTGTCTCCAGATATTGATTGTTCTAGCCGTAAACTTGTTTCAAGCGGTGGCCTCTTAAAAAAATTAGAGCCCTTAACGGAAAGTGGATTTATTTATTAGCCGCAGATGCTCATTGTCTCTAAAGATATAAATTCCAGCATCTTCAAGGGGAGAAAAGAGAACACAATGAGTCCTAAGCGTTATCTTATTAATGCGCGATTCATACTCAACGTTT
>NW_027256890.1:13265489-13375489 GCF_029215685.1 Pituophis catenifer annectens
AGATTAGCATGACAAGTGGGGTGCATTTCCCACCCCCCACTTCTATCTCGAAGAACAGAGAGGCTTCAGGCCATCTACAATTTCCACTATTTAATCGTGTAGCTCGGAGGTTACAGCTAAAGGTCCGTGCAGATTTCCATAAAGTACTCCAAACTCATTACCGATGCTGATTTTAGTGTCAAGAGAGAGAGAAGAAAATCTTTTACGGCTAATACAATAGGTTCTCTCCCCCCCACCACCTCGATGGAGAACTTCTGCGGCTTCCACTGAGATGCATATTGAATTTTGTTTTTTTAAAAAATGGGGTCCTTGGGGTCCTGGTAGCTTAATCAGTGCAACGCAGAGCAGAAATTAATATCTAGGAGAAGGGAGGGGGTGGGGGGAAGGGATTTGATGCGGTTTTGAGGACGCTGGAATCTAAACCAGCTTTATATGGGTTGCCGAAACCGAAACCAAAGGGACTCTAAACGAAGCAAAATATTAAAATTAACGCAGGGAAGCTAACTTCTGCAGCCTTTCATCTTATGAAAGTTTTGCAGGAGCATGGGGGGGGGTGTATGAGAGAGAGAGAGAGAGAGAGAGAGAGAGAGAGAAGGAGAGAGAGAGAGAAGGAAGGAAGGAAGAAAAAAGAAAGAAGGAAGAAGGAAAGAAAGAAAGAAGAAGAAAGAAAGAAAGAAAGAAAGAAAGAAAGAAAGAAAGAAAGAGGAATCGGAAGGAAGGAAGGAAGGAAGGAAGGAGGGAGGGAGGGAGGGAGGAAGGAAGGAGGAAGGAAGGAGGAAGAAAGGAAGGGAAAAAAAAGAAAGAAGGAAGGAAGGAAGGAAGGAAGAAAGAAAGAAAGAAAGAAAGAAAAGAAAGAAAGAAAGAAAGAAAGAAAGAAAGAAAGAAAGAAAGAAAGAAAGAAAGAGAAAGGAAGGATTCGAACCACCGAATTGCCAATCTTTCTGATAGACAAGCTCAGCGTTTTAGCCACTGAGCCACCTAGCCAGGAGGGAGGGAGGGAAGAAGGAAGGAAGGGAGGGAGGAAGGAAGGAAGGAAGGGAGGGAGGGAGGGAGGGAGGGAGGGAGAAAAAAGAAAGAAGGAAGAAGGAAAGAAAGAAAGAGAAAGGAAGGAGGAAGGAAGGATGAAGGAAGAAAGGAAGGAAGAAAAAAGAAAGAAGGAAGAAGGAAAGAAAGAAAGAAAGAAAGAAAGAAAGAAAGAGGAATCGGAAGGAAGGAAGGAAGGAAGGAGGGAGGGAGGGAGGGAGGAAGGAAGGAGGAAGGAAGGAGGAAGAAAGGAAGGGGAAAAAAGAAAGAAGGAAGAAAGAAAGAAAGAAAGAAAGAAAGAAAGAAAGAAAGAAAGAAAGAAAGAAAGAAAGAAAGAGAAAGGAAGGATTCGAACCACCAAATTGCCAGTCTTTCTGATAGACAAGCTCAGTGTTTTAGCCACTGAGCCACCTAGCCGGAAGGAAGGAAGGAAGGAAGGAAGGGAGAAAAAAGAAAGAAGGAAGAAGAAAAGAAAGAGAAAGGAAGGAAGGAAGGAAGGAAGGAAGGAAGGAAGGAAGGAAGGAAGGAAGAAGGAAGGAAGGAAGGAAGAAGGAAAGGAGGAAGGAAGGAAGAAAAAAGAAAGAAGGAAAGAAAGAAGGAAAGAAAGAGAAAGGAAGGAAGGATGAAAGGAAGGAAGGAAGGAAGGACATTGACTTATATACCGCTTCCCAGTGCTTCTACAGCCCTCTTCTTAGCAGTTTACAGAGTCAGCATAGCACCCCCAACAATCTGGCTCCTCATTTTACTCGGAAGGATGGAAGGCTGAGTCAACTTTGAGCCGGTCAGGATCGAACTGCTGGCAGTGGGCAGAGTCAGCCCTGCAATACTGCACCTTCTAACCAATGTGCCACACACGTTTCTTAACTCCCATCATCCCATCAGATCACTTTGAGAACCGGCAAAAAAAAAAGTTTGTGAGATGTCCATGGGTTTGGGATGACGGGGAGCGTCGTGCACACACAAACGCAGTGTGGCCTCTGGAATTGTTGCTTGGCTGCGCTCAGCATCCGGAAGCTGCCTCCATCCTTATTGCCAACGCCCAGGCGCCCTTCAGACAAGACACTGTCGGTGCGGCACCAAAAACCAGGACGGAGAAGTTCTCTCCAGCTTTTGAGATACTGTTCTGCCCCAGCTACGGACCCCAAAGAACGCAGCACACACAAAACTTAATTTACTAAAATAACTCAGTTATTAATTAATTATTATTAATTAACTTTCTTAACAGCCTACAAGAAACCAAAGAATAAATAATCGTAACCTTACTACGGTTGGCAGAAAGCCCAGAAGCAATTTGCAGAGAACTAAGATCAGGACGCGAAGGAGAGTGAACGAAGTTGTTCCCTGCAAAGTGCTTCAATTGGCGTTCCTCCTTAAATAGGCTAAGGGAGTGGCCAATTAGCCCCAAGCCTTAGTCTCGAGGAGACCTTCTCCTGAGGAGCCACTCCTGCCTTTTGGCAGCTCTGCGCGCCCGTGCATCGAGAAGAGGCTCCTCCTCTTCTTCCTCTTCACTTAAAGGAGCTTCTGGAGCTTCTGAAGGCTCTGGCTGAATCCCCACATCTTCTCCAGCCTCCTCACTGTCCGACTCAAGTGCCAGCTGCACAGGCCGCTGGCGCAGCACCACACCAGCCTCCCTCGCTGTCGGAATCAGCTACAATCTGCACAGGCCGCTGACGGGCCACAACAGATACCAAAGAAAGTCCTATGGACCAACTGTCCACCGGAGTGGCTCAGCCTTTACACACACACACACACACACACACACACACACACACACGGACACGCAACCTTGTGTGGAGCAAGACGGAAAGCTGGTGCAGTAGTAGCAAGGTCTCTCGCAGGCAAGGTCATGCAGACGTTAGTAGTGGGGGAAGAGACACCCATCCCGACACCAAACATAAAGTACCTTGGAATAAGCTACTTGGGAAGTCTCAAATGCAGATAGGTCTTCTGCCTTGCGCTTGAGGCTAAAACCGGCAAACGATAAGAAACAGAAAAGTCCTCCGTGAATTCGAGAGAGCGTCCATGTCCTCGCTACGGTTTTTTGTGCATAATAATAACAGTAACAAGAGCTGGGAAGGGACCCTTGGAGGTCATCTAGTCCAACCCCCACGCTCACGCAGGAGGCCTGTGCTAGGGATTCGAACCGCCGGAACTGCCGACCTTTCTGATCGACAAGCTCAGCGTCTTAGCCACTTGAGCCACCTAATCAGGCAGGACACTGAGAGATGCTGGGCGGGGTTTTCTTTGGATTCAGCGGTGGGTGGGCGGGGCCATAACATTTTATTGACAGGTTCCTCCAGATAAAAGATACGTTTTTAAGCACAGATAGAGGAAAGCAAGCATCTTCGAGAGCCTGTTTACGGACTACATAGCAGTGACTACACAGATTGTTTGGTCTAGTG
This sequence comes from Pituophis catenifer annectens, assembly GCF_029215685.1. Taxonomy (NCBI): domain Eukaryota; kingdom Metazoa; phylum Chordata; class Lepidosauria; order Squamata; family Colubridae; genus Pituophis; species Pituophis catenifer. The sequence goes on from NW_027256890.1 coordinate 13,268,915, forward strand.
GTGAAAGCCACCAGACTAGAAAGAGGAGGTAGTGAGTTCAAGTCCTGCCTCTGGCCTGAAAGCCAATTGGCTGACTTGGGGGGAAATCACCAGGAGGGAGGGAGTTCCAGTTCTGCCTTAGCCAGCTGGGTGACTTTGAGTCAATCACCAGGAGACGGTGAGTTCTAGTCCTGCCTTAAGCATGAAAGCCAGCTGGGTGAGTTTGGGCCAATCACCAGGAGAATGGGAGTTCTAGTCCTGCCTTAGGCATGACAGCCGGCTGGGTCATTTTTGGGCCAATCACCAGGAGACAGGGAGTTCTAGTCCTGCCTTAGGCATGAAAGCCAGCTGGGTGAGTTTGGGCCAATCACCAGGAGAATGGGAGTTCTAGTCCTGCCTTAAGCATGAAAGCCAGCTGGGTGACTTTGGGCCAATCACCAGGAGACGGTGAGTTCTAGTCCTGCCTCTGGCCTGAAAGCCAATTGGCTGACTTGGGGGGAAATCACCAGGAGGGAGGGAGTTCCAGTTCTGCCTTAGTCAGCTGGGTGACTTTGAGTCAATCACCAGGAGACGGTGAGTTCTAGTCCTGCCTTAAGCATGAAAGCCACCTGGGTGACTTTGGGCCAATCACCAGGAGACGGTGAGTTCTAGTCCTGCCTTAGGCATGAAAGCCAGCTGGGTGAGTTTGGGCCAATCACCAGGAGAATGGGAGTTCTAGTCCTGCCTTAGGCATGACAGCCGGCTGGGTCATTTTTGGGCCAATCACCAGGAGACAGGGAGTTCTAGTCCTGCCTTAGGCATGAAAGCCAGCTGGGTGACTTTGGACTGATCACTAGGCTCCCGGGAGTTCTAGTCCCCACCTTAGGCAGGAAAAACAGTTGGGTACCTTTGAACAAGAGACTTTTTCTCGGTCCAACTCACCTCCCAAGGTTGTTATTGTGGGGGGAAAAATCAGAAGAAGAGGAAGGTGTGTTGGATACATTTGCTCCTTGGAGGAGTTTTGTTTTTGTTTTTTTTTTTGTAAAATTAATAAAGACCGGCTACAAATAAAAAATAAAATAAAATCTAGCTAACCACTGGGGGGGAAGCCCGGGGCTGAAATCCGCAGTGCAGCCTGGTTTGTGAGAAGGGAAGAACGTGCGACGGAGTCCATGGCTTCTCACAAACTGGGTTTCATTAGGAAAGATGGCGTCTGTCGGTGTGGTTTTTACGAGTGAAATAAGGTCAGCCAGCTTTGAGACGCCCCCCCCCCCCTTGTCACCTACGAGCTGTTGGAGAAGATCCACTTTTGCTAAAGGTGGGACGTTACTTGCATTGTTTGAAGCCTCCTCTCTTCCTTCGTCCCTTTGGCCCAAAGTGCATCCTGTGCTTAAGACTCTTAAGCCTGAAGAGCAGGGAAAAGTCTCACTGCTAATATGCTTCCTGAGCTCTTCGGCGCAAACATCGCAGTTTAAAAATACTTTTAAATCCAATACAGAAATTAACTCCTCGGTCTCCAACAGGAGGATCTTACTGCCCCAACCGAAGGTGACAGCGGGGTGATCTCTGCCTTGGTAACATTATTTTTTTTTTATTTTTTTTTATTTGATTTATATGCCGCCCTTCTCCGGAGACTCAGGGCGGCTTACAATGCGTTAAGCAATCGCCTTCATACTTTTGTATATTTTATACAAAGTCAGCTTATTGCTCCCATAAACTGGGTCCTCATTTCACCTACCTTAGAAAGGATGGAAGGCTGAGTCAACCTTGAGCCTTGGAGAGATTCGAACCAGCAGAAATTGCAGGCAGCTGTGTTAATAACAGGGTGCACTAAACCCCTGTACTATCAAGGCTCTTTTTTCTTAAAAGAAGAGAAAATCAATATTCTCTTTGTGTGTCTTTTTCTCTCTGTGTCTTTCTCTCGAATCTATCACTTCTTCCCTTCCTCTCTCTCTCACTTTCTGTCTTTCTCTCCTATCTATCACTTCTTCCTCTCCTCTCTTTCTTTCTTTCTTTCTCTCCTATCTATCACTTCTTCCTCTCCTCTCTTTCTTTCTTTCTTTCTCTCCTATCTATCACTTCTTCCTCTCTTCTCTCTTTCTTCCTCGCCTATCTATCTCTTCTGTCTCATCTCTCTTTCTCTTTCTGTTTTCTCTCTTTTTCTTCTATTTGTCTGTCTCATCTCTCTCTGTCTTTCTCTCCTATCTATTTCTTCTATCTCTCCATCTCTGTCTTTTTCTCTGCCTCTTTATCTCTTCTATCTCTGTCTGATCTTTCTTTCTTTGTCTTTCTCGCCTATCACTTCTTCCTCTCCTATCTCTCTCTGTATTTTCTATCTCTTCTGTCTCATGCCTCTCATCTCTCTCTCTCTCTGTATTTCTCTTATCACTTCTTCCTCTTCTATCTCTCTCTCTGTACTTCTCTCTCTTTCTGTTTCAACGCTCTCTTTCTCTTTGTCTCTCCTATTTCTTCTCTCTCTCTCATCTCTGCCTTTTTCTGTCTCTCTATCTCTGTCTCATCTCTTTCTTTCTTTCTTTCTTTCTTTCTTTCTTTCTTTCTTTCTTTGTCTTTCTCACCTATCACTTCTTCCTCCTATCTCTCTCTGTATTTCTTTTTCTATCTCTTCTGTCTCATCTCTCTCTCTGTATTTCTCTCCTATCACTTCTTCCTCTTCTATCTCTCTCTCTGTACTTCTCTCTTTCTCTGCCTCAACACTCTCTCTCTCTGTCTTTCTCTCCTATCTATTTCTTCTATCTGTCTCATCTCTTCTATCTCTGTCTCCTCTCTCTTTCTCTCCCTTTCTTTCTGTCTTTCTCCATCGATCTCTTCTGTTTCATATCTCACACTCACACACACACACAGCCTACTTATATACGTATACATGCAAATTAAAAGGCAGAAGCAAAATTGGCATATATATCTTCCTTCATATTTGCATGACAACACCGTCTGATAATATTCCCCACTCTGGCAAATAAAACACCCAGTGCCCTTTCCTTTGCAGGGGTCATCCGGCATTAATTGCAATAAAAATCAGATGAAAATCCTCTGTTCCTGGTTATGAAAAGGCTGAAATGGTGGGCCTGACCTACATCCCTGGCCTCTGGGGACAATACATGAAATATCAATAAGCTACATCATGAGCCCCAAGCTCTTTCGAGAGGAAAGTGGTTTTTCTTAAAAAAAAAGAAAAGAAAAAAGAAATAAAATGAAATTCTTCTTCTTTTTAATATATAACGATTTTTTTTTTCCACTGGATTCTTACGGGATTCGTTTCACAGAAGGCGTATTTATCTGCTAAAAATGGAGAAATCCTTGCATGCCTCTGGATTATTGGTGGCTGGGAAAAACACGCAAGAGAGATTTCCTGAGAGTAAGGACAATTAAAAGCAATGGAAGGGCTTGCCTTCAGAGGCTGTGGGGGGCTCCATCACTGGAGGCTTTTAAAGGAGACTGGACAGCAGTTTGTCTGGAATGCTGGGACACCCCCTGATAATAAGCCCAATCGGGCTTTTGAGCACATGGCAGTAAGGCCAAGCGCTTATTTCAGGGTTCAAAAAAATATAAGACAGTGTCTTATTTTTGGAGAAACACGGTATCACTATCATATATATTTATTATATCTACCTACCATATTTATATATCGATCATATCTCTCACTATCATATCTATTTATCTATCATTCTATCTATCTATCATATGTAACTATATATTATCATATCTATTTATTATATCTACCTATCATATTTATATATCATATCTATCACTCATATCTATCATATCTATCATTCTATCATACGTAACTATAAACTATCATATCTATTGATCATATCTATCATATTTATCTATCACTATCATATCTATCTATCTATCCATCTATCTATTTATCATCTATGATCTACCTCTACCATCTCTCTCTATCATCTCTCTATCATCCTATCTTTTATCTCTATCTATCTATCTATCTATCTATCTATCTATCTATCTATCTATCTATCTATTTCTATCATCTATGATCTACCTCTACCATCTCTATCATCTCTCTATCATCCTATCTATCTTTATTTCTATATCTATTATCTATCTATTTATCTATCTATCTATCTATCTATCTATCATCTACCTACCTACCTACCTATCACTATCATAACTATTTATCATATCTTTCATATCTATCTTCATCTTCATCATCTTTTTTTATCTATTTCTTTACCTATCATCATATCTATCTATCATATCTACCTTCCTTTCCATCAAATAGAAAATACAGGAATTCCAAAGCTAACCTTTGCAAACATCCCCTGCCCTTGTTTAACTAATAATATTTCACAATTTTGGGGCTCTAATCAGCATGCCCAATTTTTTTTTTTTTTTTTTTTTGGTGCTTTCGGGAGAGGACGTGCTTGTCGGGGCAGCTCACAAAAAGAGAATTTCTGTCTTCCACAAGCTTCGGAGATCACAGGTAACTGACACCCCCCTCACCCCACCCCCACCCCGGTCACTTTAGCTCCATTTCTGTCATTGCCGAGGCAGAAGGAAGGCAGAAGCGGGGATTTGCCGCTAAGCTGCCTGTCTCATCCAAGTGTCCGGCCTTCCTGCACACCTCCTGGGTGGCCCTAAGACAGGAATAGGGAAGGCATGCAGGATCAGGAGGGCGGCCCTAGAGAAGGGATCGGCTAGTCTGCCCCTCCGGTATCCTTAGCAGCCTTACGTTGCTTTTGAATCCTCTGCTCTTCTCTTTTCCTTGGGAAGGGAAACAGATGGACGCATTCACCGTAACGAGTGAAGGGAAAACAAGGGCTGTCTTTCCTTTTCTAGCAATAGAGAGGGCTAACCCTAACCCCTGCATACACACACACACACACACCAAGGGGGGGGGACCCTCCTGGGAACTGCATCCCTGCTCCTCTTCATCTTTCCAGTTCTCTAGAGCAGGAATTCACGGGATCCGTCTCCGCTGCCCTAGTGAAGCAAGGAAGGAATCAAGGGAAGGGGGGGGGGGGGTTGCCTCGGTAGGCTCGTTTTACAAGAATTTCCCTTTTATTTTGTGCTCTGATCAACAGACTGGAGGGGAGGGGAGGGAGGGAGGAAGGAAGGAAGGAAGGAAAGGGGAGAGGATGGGATGGGATGGGAAGGGGAAGAGAGAAGAGGAAGGGGAGGGGAGGGGAGGGGAGGGGAGGGGAGGGGAGGGGAGAGGAGAAGAGAAGAGAAGAGAAGAGAAGAGAAGAGAAGAGAAGAGAAGAGAAGAGAAGAGAAGAGAAGAGAAGAGAAGAGCTGGAAGGGACCTCAGAGGTCATCTAGTCCAGCCCCCTGCTCAAACAGGAGAGGAGAGGAGAGGAGAGGAGAGGAGAGGAGAGGAGAGGAGAGGAGAGGAGAGCTGGAAGGGACCTCAGAGGTCATCTAGTCCAGCCCTCTGCTCAAACAGGAGAGGAGAGGAGAGGAGAGGAGAGGAGAGGAGAGGAGAGGAGAGGAGAGGAGAGGAGAGGAGAGGAGAGGAGAAGAGAAGAGGTCATCTAGTCCAGCCCCCTGCTCAAACAGGAGAGGAGGAGAGGAGAGGAGAGGAGAGGAGAGGAGAGGAGAGGAGAGGAGAGGAGAGGAGAGGAGAGGAGAGGAGAAGAAGAGAAGAGAAGAGAAGAGAAGAGAAGAGAAGAGAAGAGAAGAGAAGAGAAGAGAAGAGAAGAGAAGAGAAGAGAGAGGGGGAAGAAGATAAGATGATAAGAGGAGAGGAGAGGAGAGGAGAGGAGAGGAGAGGAGAGGAGAGGAGAGGAGAAGAAGAGAAGAGAAGAGAAGAGAAGAGAAGAGAAGAGAAGAGAAGAGAAGAGAAGAGAAGAGAAGAGAAGAGACAGGGGGAAGAAGATAAGATGATAAGAGGAGAGGAGAGGAGAGGAGAGGAGAGGAGAGGAGAGGAGAGGAGAGGAAAGGAGAGGAGAGGAGAAGAAGAGAAGAGAAGAGAAGAGAAGAGAAGAGAAGAGAAGAGAAGAGAAGAGAAGAGAAGAGAAGAGAAGAAAAGAGAAGAGAGAGGGGGAAGAAGATAAGATGATAAGAGGAGAGGAGAGGAGAGGAGAGGAGAGGAGAGGAGAGGAGAGGAGAAGAAGAGAAGAGAAGAGAAGAGAAGAGAAGAGAAGAGAAGAGAAGAGAAGAGAAGAGAAGAGAAGAGAAGAGAAGAGAAGAGAAGAGAGGTTTCTACTGATTAGTTGCTAAACCCAGTTTTAGAACCAGGAGTTTGATTTCTCCTGCTTGAGAGAGGTTCAAAGATAGCTTTCTGAAATGCAGTTTTTAATCTGTATAGAGATTGTCCTTCTCACCAAAGGTCATGGCATTCACCAGTCACCCGCAGTCTGAACAGCCATCCCATTTTCTTTCCCCCTGACATGGAAAGGTACTTGGGTTAATTCAAGAAAATCCGGAGCAGGAAGGCAACCAGAAGTTCTTTTAGGAAGGGATTGTGCTGTGATCTTGTAAAGACATAATTCGGAGGGCAATGCCTGTACGAGAAAAATCTTTGGGACAACACGACCGGGATGACAATCTCCGTAGACATAAGGCTAGTCGGAATTGCCAAAGGCTGTGGGCAACTCTCAGAATTCCCAGCTAGCATGACAGGAGATTTCCCACCCAGCGTGTGGGGACCCCACGTCAGAAAAGGCTACGGTTGGCCATTTCAAAAGAGCCAGAAGAGCAATTACCTTCTTAATGGTGTTGTGCTTGCTATTCCCCCGGTCGTGGTTCTCGCTGTGCAGGATGTCCATGGTTGTCTCTCTCTCCTTCAGTTTCAGAGCTTCGATCTCGGTCTTCAGCTCATTCAGCTGCTCCTGGAGATGTTTGCTCTTCTCCATGTATTCGACTCTGGGCAGAGGCGAAGAAACCGCCGTGAGCCGCCACAGAAGTTATTTTTGCATCCATCCATCCAACAATCATCTATCAATATCTATCCTCTTCCTATCATCTAATCTAATCTAATCTATCTATCATCTATCTATCTAATCCATCCGTCCGTCCATCCATCCATCCATCTATCTTTATATCTAATCCAGCCATCTGTCTGTCCATCCAATCCATCCATCCATCTAATCCTCAATCTTTATATCTAATCCATCTACTATATATCTTTATATCTAATCCATCTATCTATCTTTATATCTATCTACCTATCTCTCTCTATCTCTATCATCTATCTAATCCATCCATCCATCCATCTAATCCATCTTCTATCTATCTTTATATCTAATCTGTCTGTCTGTCTGTCTATCATCTATCTAATCCATCTATCCATCCATCCATCTTCTATCTATCTTTATATCAATCAATCAATCTATCTATGTATCTAATCCATCCGTCCGTCCATCCATCCATCCATTATATCTAATCCATCCACCCATCTTTATATCTAATCCATCTTCTATATATCTTTATATCTAATCCATCTTTATATCTAATCCATCCATCTATCTAATCCATCTTCTATCTATCTTTATATCTATCTACCTACCTACCTACCTAGCTCTATCTCTCTCTATCATCTATCTAATCCATCCATCCATCCATCTAATCCATCTTCTATCTATCTTCTATCTAACTTTATATCTAATCTATCTGTCTGTCTATCATCTATCTAATCCATCTATCCATCCATCCATCTTCTATCTATCTTTATATCTATCTATCTATCTATCTATCTATCTATCTATCTATCTATCTATCTAATCCATCCGTCCATCCATCCATCCATCCATCTTTATATCTAATCCATCCATCCGTCTGTCCATCCAATCTATCCATCCATCTAATCCTCAATCTTTATATCTAATCCATCTTCTATCTATCTTTATATCTATCTTTATATCTATCTACCTATCTACCTACCTATCTCTCTCTATCATCTATCTAATCCATCCATCCATCTAATTCATCTTCTATCTATCTTCTATCTATCTTTATATCTAATCTATCTGTCTGTCTATCTATCATCTATCTAATCCATCTATCCATCCATCCATCTTCTATCTATCTTTATATCAATCTATCTATCTATCTATCTATCTATCTATCTATCTATCTATCTAGTCCATCTTCTATCTTTATATTTAATCCATCCATCCATCCATCCATCTATCATCTATGTGTCATTCATCATCTGTCTCTCTGTCTGCCTCATGTAGAGCGCATTGCAGTAGTCCAAACACAAGATGAGCAGGGCACGAGTGACTGAGCAGAAAGCCAAGACCTTGAAGCTAACATCAAAACCTTGGTAGTACAGTGGTCTAAGGCACCCTGTTATTAAGCTGGTTATTAAGACCAGCTGCCTGCAATTACTGCAGGTTCGAATCTCGCCAAGGCTCAAGGTTGACTCAGCCTTCCATCCTTTCTAAGGTAGGTAAATTGAGGACCCAGTTGTGGGGGCAATAAACTGACTTTGTATAAAATATACAAAAGGATGAAGGCTATTGCTGAGCACATTGTAAGCCGCCCTGAGTCCCCGGAGAAGGGCGGCATATAAATCAAATTAAAAATTTAAAAAAAAAAAAAAAAAAAACAAGAGACAGGCTTTGTCAAGCAGCTGCTCTGCCAATGTTTGGCTTTTCAGCTTCCTGCCTATTCTCTCAACATGGTGGAAAACCTTCCCGCAAAAGAGGTGGAGGAAGGCTGAGGCAGAGTGACTGGGATGAAGGAAGAAGAGGACTCACTTCTCCTTCTCGATCTCCATGGACAACCTCTTCATGTCGTTATCCTTGAAGTCGAAGGAGAGGCTTTCGCTAATGATGCCAAATGTTGACATGTCAGCGGGCAAGGCGGTCGTACTTGCGTTCATGGGCGGCTGAGGACAAAATAAGAGATTAATTCACCGTAGGGGCGGATATCTGTAGCTCAGGTAGAGGAGGAGGAGGGTGACGGTTCATTCTCCGAGCTTGTGGGTTGGTTTTCGAATGTTTCGTTACCAAGCTAGGTATCAATACCTTCAGCAGAGTTGAATGAACCTCACCTGACATAACGTCCCCATCACAGGACCCTCACTGGTGACTCACACCTGACCCATCACAAGACCCCCCAACTGACACACCCACACCTGAGTGATCAGCAAGGATGGCCATTCTGATGCTGCCATAAAAAGACGAGGGTTGACTTTTCACCTACTTATTTTCTCTGTAGATAATATCCCCTAGGAGATGGGATGGGAGGGGGACATTCCTGTGGGCTGAGGTCAGAAGCTGGGGAGACTGACTTGGAAGATGGCCAATGAGACGATGAGAATTGGGGAACGGAAAGGGAAGGGTTTGGGGGTCAGAGGGTTAGTATCAGCTACGACTAAGTCGGGGCCAGATCTGTCGTACTCAATAAATGGAATACTTCAGCAAAGATTAATTGTTTGGGAGTGCAATTTATTTGAGATGGCATTGAAACCTGACACTCACACTGCTGAACAACAGACAGAATAACAGCGTTGGAAGGAGCCTTGGAGGTCTTCTAGTCCAACCCCCTGCCCAGGCAGGAAACCCTACACCACTTCAGACAAATGGTTTATCCAACCTCTTCTTAAAAACTTCCAGTGTTGGAGCATTCACAACTTCTGGAGGCAAGGAGTTCCACTGGTTCATTCTTCTCACTGTCAGGAAATTTCTTCTTAGTTCTAGGTTGGACCTCTTTTTGACTAGAAGGCGAGGTTTTTTAAAAAATGCAATACGGAAGCATTTCCAACTGGCAAATGAGAAGGACAGGTGTGCTGTCAAACAGACGCTGGCCCCTGGTACTTAGAACAAAGGCCAACATTTTCCCTGACAGCTTGGACAAAAAAATGCAACCCAGCCAATTTGTCGTACAAGGGGAAGGATCACACGTTAAACTGCTGGCTCGCATCCTGTTTGGAGAAAGGCTCACCTATTAGGAAGAGAAAATTGCTGGTGGGGCTGGGCCCTGTGAACGGAGAATCTCGACTTGCTCTCTTGCCAGCTGCTAATAAGCTATGACTCGGAGCAGGGGGTGTCAAACTCGATTGCATTGAGGACCACATCAGGGTTGTGTTTGACCTGGGTGGGCGTGGCCAGGGTGGGCGTGGCCAGCTCGACATCACGCGTGTCGGGGGGGGGCACCTGTGGTGGCCAAGGGCTAAGGCAGGACTTCTCTCAGACCCTCCCTCACATTATAATCTCCTTCCTTCCTTCCTTCCTTCCTTCCTTCCTTCCTTCCTTCCTTCCTTCTCTTCTTTTTCCTTCCCTCTCCTTTTGCCTTTCTTTTTTTTTCAATTTTTTTTATTGATTTTACAATAGCACAACACAACATACAGAACCCAAACACATAATATGTGTTTCTTTTTACATATTACTTTCTACTTTATACATTCCCCATTTTTCCCATCTTTCCTTCCTTCTCTTTTTTCCTTCCCTCTCCTTTTTCCTTTCTCCTTCCTTCCCCTCTCCTTTTTCCTTCCTTGCTCTCTTCCCATCTTTTTTCTTTGTCTTCCCTCTTTCCCTTTCTCCTTTCCTGTCCTTTCTTGCATGCTCAAATGCAAAACGGGGAAACATTTCTCCTTTTGTTCTGTTTTTAATTTGTTTTGCTAGCCCCCTGCCACTGATAAAGGAGCTCGGGGGAAGGGGGGGCGTGGTACCCCTGGGCCCCGTTTTTAGCCGCGACGGCCTCCTACATGGGCTCTCCTCGCTTGGTCAGCTATATTAAGTGTTTCTTTTCTGGTGAGATCGGTCTATCGGGGCAACCCAAATACGGGACGGAACATACTGCTTCCGCTTTCGCCTATCAGCCCCAATCCAGAGGCCTTTGCAGGAAGTTGCTTTGGTGACAAACTATTATTGTGTTAAATTTATATTTAATTTATATTTAAATTTAATCAGGAAGGGTTAGTTCCCAGCACTGATTGGGTTCAAATTCAGATTTGGCATTTAGCAATATTGGAGCTGCTAATAATATTTGTTGCAAAGATTCCCGTCGCAGCACGCAGGACTGAGTCGAAGGGAAACCCTGGCTGCGAGGCTAGGTTCATTCGATCTGTGCTTTTAAAAAGCTTCAGAAATGATTGCAGAGAGGCTCAGAGAAGCTGGAGGCGGGGAAAAAAACCCCATTAAATTCCAGCCACTTTGGTCCTGGCTTGTTTAAAAACTCTTACTCAAGGTGATGCAGCAACAAAGACTAATTGTAAGAGCAGGAGAGGCTGGGAAAGGGCTGTAAAAGCAGTCTGTTTACAGATCTAGGCTTCCCAAGTGCATGAAGCAGACTCCTTGTCCGGACAAAAAAAAACCTTTTTATTAAGTGATTGTGAATTCCTCTCATTCACATCCAGCCAAGTCTTTCAAGGGAGAATTTACAGTCACAGACCTTATCTGGCTTGGGGAGCTGCCAGGCCGATATCTTCAAAACTTGGCAAGGAGTCTCGGAGAGTCACGAACCAATTAAGCGAATTAATTGTCTCCTGCAAATTCCACTCCCCTTTCGCTCCTCTTTTATTCCCTCTGGGAGGGGCCATTCACTGTCCACCTGTGGCTTTACTCCTGAGTCGACCCTTGTTCTTTAGCTGTTCCCTTCATCTGGCAACTCTGTGCATGCACATACTGGGAACAGGTTCCAGCTGTTCTTCTCCCTCACTGATGTCTGACTCCGAAGGCAGCTGATAAGTGGTATCCGGCCCTGGCCCCCTCTCTGCCTCCGAATGCAGAGCCCTCGTCAGGGTCTTCCCCAGACTCCAGGACTGGCCCATGTTCCTCCCCAACCTCCTCACTTTCCGAATCTGCTGCCAGCTCTGCTGGCGGGCCGCAACAAACAGAGATCTCACTCCCCCCTCCAAAAGGAGTTGATAAATTGACGCCAGGCTGCTCCTTAAAATCTTGATTAAAGGGAGGGCGAGCGAGGGATAAAGGGCGTGAAGGATTTGATGGCTCCTGATTGAAGTGGGCTTGATCCCCATTTGAAAAACTCTTCCGCCTTTTGATCAGGAAGACTTGGCTGGGTTTGGAGGGGAGGGGCTGCTGGGGGTTTGCAGGGGTTCAGGAGAACCTCTTAGCTAAGATTCTGTGCAGTTCGGAGAACCACCAAATCCCACTCCTGGCTGGCTCCGCCCACCCCTCCAAGGTGTTCCCATGTGACCCATTTTGGATGCAGGTTAGGTGCAGGGTGCGTGCAGAGGCTCAGGGAGGGTGAAAAATGGGCCTACTGGAAGTTCAGGAAGGGCCTCTGGAGCCTGGGGAGGACGTTTTCGTCCTCATGGAGGCTCCAGGAAAGCCTTCAGAGCCTGGGGAGGGCAAAAATGCCCCCCACCCCTGCCATTGTGCAGAAGGCCGACTAGGCCATGCCCACCCAGAAACAGGACAGAGAACCCCTTGCTAAAATTTTTGAAGCCCACCCCTGAGTGCAACCAATCACAATAAATTAAACTTGTATGCGGCCCCAGTTTCAGTGACTCTGGGCAGCTGAATGAATAAATGAATAAATGAGCCTTTCTTTTTTTAACAGGGTCTTCCAGATTTTTTAACTTTGTTTACAAGTTCTCGGCCCACCTACTCTGGACCAGGAAGCTCCTTTTTCCTGCCAGCAGTTATCAAAGAACATTAATTTTATTGCACTCTGCTGCTTTTTTTTTTTTTTTTAACCTTCCTTACTTTTTGCACTCGTCTTTCCTTTCCTACTCAGCCGAGGTGTCTTTTATGAGAGAATCAGTCTCTGGGCAATTGCACTCTGGCTGTTTAAACCGAGACCAGGAATGATTCATGCTCCCAGCAAAACAGAACAAAACCGAGAGTGAGAATTGCAAAAGGCAACACGAAACTGTTCCACGACGAGGGACTCTTCGGGCTGATAAATACAATACTTTTCAAGATGGAAAACCATTTTTTTTTTTTGGCTCCTCTTTAAAGTCCGTTGCCTTGCATTTCAATCGGAGATCTCCTAAGTTTGCTACTATTAAGGGGATAAAGAGATTTAAGGGATCATCTGCATGCTGGAACCTCTGAGAACAGATGCCTGGATTTCACTAATTCTGGAAATGTTGATTGCACACAGTAGGCAAAATCTTTTTAAGAACACCCCCCACCCACAAAAGATCATGAAAAGATCAACAGCGCATCTTTCCAGTTTGTCTTTCCCTTTCAAGAATGATTTTTTTTTTACAGCCGTTGCTATCGGCACCTAGGAATTCAAAAAAAGCCCCAAGAATCCCTGACAATCAAGAACGTCATTTTAAAGAGATTTTTTTCTAGTCCTCGCGGGCTTCACAGGATATCTCTTGCACCCTTAGAAGGAAAGCATTTTCTTCCGAGGTGGGTAAAATGAGGACCCAGATTGTTGGGGGCAAGAGGCTGACTCTGTAAACCGCTTAGAGAGGGCTGGAAAGTACTGTGAAGCGGTATATAAGTCTAAGTGCTATTGCTATTGTCCGTCCTTCCTTCTTTCCTTCCTTCCTTCCTTCCCTCCCTCCCTCCCTCCCCCCCCTCCCTCCTTCCCTCCCTCTCTGGAAGCGCAGGGGTTAGAATGCAATATTGCTGGCTAACTCTGCCCACAGCCAGGAGTTCGATCCTGACCGGCTCAAGGTTGACTCAGCCTTCCATCCTTCCGAGGTTGGTAAAATGAGGACCCAGATTGTTGAGGGCAAGAGGCCGACTCTGTAAACCGCTTAGAGAGGGCTGGAAAGCACTGTGAAGCGATATATAAGTCTACAGTAAGTGCTATTGTTATTTAAGATGGGTTAATCTCAGAATCTCAGGATTCCCTAGCCAACATAGTCACAATGGCTAACAATTTTGGGAAATTAAAGTCCGCTCATCTCAAACAGTGTTTCCCCAAGGATGGCAACTTTAAGATAGCTGGCTGGGGAATTCTGGGAGCTGAAATCCACCCATCTTAAAAGTTGCTGAGACTCACAAACCCTAGTCGAGGTGTCAATTCAAGCTGGCTGGGGAATTCTGGGAGCTGACAAGTTCACCCATCTTAAAGTTGTCAAGGTTGGGAAAGGACTGATCCGGAGGGCACCCAGGCATATCCGTAAGAATGAAAAATCTGGAGTCCTCAACAGGGTGGGGAAAAAAATAATTCAGTAATTCAGAATTTTCTTACGGTGTAGGATGACTTGCTGGTGATCTCCAGAAGTTTCTGCTTGGCTCTCCTCTCAGAGTCACGGGATTCTTGCAAGTCGTTTTTGAGCTGATCGGCCTCCTTTGCCCTGCGGGCAGTCAAGAAGGGAAGAATCCACAGTCAGACCCAAACCAGCATTTATCCTCCCCCCAAAAAAAAGACAAGAGGAGGCAATGCATCATCTGAGCAAGGTCACGTCCTATCCATATCATAAAGCAGAAACGGTGAAGGCGAGGATTGTTATCTCTGATAGCCGATTCTAACTTGGAAAACACTCAGAAAAGATTCCGCAGGTGACAATTAAATCAAACAAATGGCAAAAGACATGCTGGTTTACCAGGAACCCCACAACTGATGACCTTTCTTGCCACTGTCTCTATTCTAAAATGGGGTGAGATAATCTCTTATATGGCTATGCTATGCTATGGCAAATCTAAACAGCGTACTAAAAAGCAGAGACATCACCTTGCCAACAAAAGTGTGTATAGTCAAGGCGATGGTTTTCCCATTTGCAATGGCTGTCTGTGAAATTTGGACCACAAGGAAGGCCGAGTGCCAAAGAATGGAGGCCTTTGAACTCTGGTGCTGGAGAAGACTCCTGAGAGTCCCTTGGACTGCAAGGCGATCCAAGCGGTCAGTCCTAGAGGAGATCAACCCTGATTGCTCTTTAGAAGGCCAGATCCTGAAGAGGAAACTCAAATCTTTTGGTCACCTAATGAGAAGGAAGGACTCCCTGGAGAAAAGCCTAATGCTGGGAACGATGGAGGGCAAAAGAAGAAGAAGGGGACGGCAGAGAAGGAGGTGGCTGGATGGAGTCACTGAAGCAGTCAGCCTGAGCTTCAATGGACTCCAGAGGATGGTAGAGGACAGGAAGGCCTGGAGGAACGTTGTCCATGGGGTTGCGATGGGTCGGACACAACTTTGCAACTAACAACAACAATCTCTTATATCCACTTATATCATCCAGAGTGCTCCAAGAATAATTTTTCCACATTTCTGAATACCAAAGCAAACCCAATACAAGCGTGTGTGTGAATGGATGGTGGGGAATGGAAGGATTTATATTCCTTGCAGACAGCTGGTCATTTGCATCCTTTTAGAGGGTTGTTGAGGCCACTTGGAGGTTTATCTGTGTCTTCAGGGTCACCACCTCCAAGTGGCCTCAACGACTCTCTAAAAAGGATGCAAATGACCAGCTGTCTGCAAGGAGTATCAATCCTTCCATTCCCCACCATCCGGTCAGAGTTGAAGAAGCTTCTCGGAGGAGAAGCAAAACGTCTTCAAAGAAAGAGCAAGGAAGTCCAGTGGCCTCTTGGAAAAAAGCCACCTATGGGGCAACCAGATGGGAAAGGGGGGAGCTGGATACACGGGGTGGGGAGGTGGGATTAAGTTTTTATTAGTCAACCACCTCCAGTAAGAAGCTGTTCAAAAGCATTCCATTAATCTCTATTCAACTCCGGTCTGAGATTTCTAATTCCAGACATCTATAGGACATCTACAGGACATTGGTCTGGCTTAGTTCATTTTAAAGGCAAATGAAAATTTTTTATTGGCCAAGTGTGATTAGACACACAAGGAATTTGTCTCCGGTGCATAAACTCTCAGTGTAGATACAACTATAGTGATAGATCATTCATCATAGTCATTGTAAAAATACATTCATCACAAAACATTAGAAACAACTCTTAAGTGATAGCCATGGACGCTAAATAAGCAATACTATGTAATTGCTACATGCAGGCTGGGGAATTCTGGGAGCTGAAGTCCACGCATCTTCAAGCTTCCACGGTTGAGAAACACTGCTCGAAGGGAACAGGGGTGCCATCCCTGAAGTTTGACAGACCCAGGAGGTAGGTATCCCCTACATAAGGAGCCCAAGTGGGCATATCAGAGAGGTTAAACCCAGCAGACCCAACCAAGCTCCACCTGTGGTACCACCTTCGTTCAGACTCCTCCGCCATTTTCAGCGCCAGCATCTCCGCCTCCAACACCTTCTGTTCCATCAGCCGCTTCTCTTCCTCGGTCCGTATCGCCGTGGCTTTGATCCGTTGCATTTCCTGCTCCGCCTCGGCTGCCTTTTGAGCCAGGAGCTTGGCTTCCTCTTCGGTGATCTGAGCTTTCTCAGCCAGCAAGTCGGCGGTTTCTTCCGATCTCATCTGGGCGAGAAGGGCGGAGAAATTAAAGACACACGATTTCCAAAGCTGGGGAAGATGGGGAATGGGTTCCAAAAGGTTTAGAATACTGATAGCTCTGGACTGACAACAGTTCACTTAGTGGCCATTCGAAGTCGCAACAGTGACGGGCCTCAGATGAGCCTCAGCCAACTATCTTGGATGAAACATCCCTTCCACAGAGACACTCGTGTTCTTTCTAGGTAAGACTCTACCTGTAGAAGCATCTGAGGCAGTAATGGGATTCAGCCGGTTTGGGAGAACCGATAGCTAAATGGCTGATTGGCTCTGCCTTGCCCCGCCCCTTCCAGGAGTCCCCACGCACACCATTTTGGCTCCCGTGTAAGTGCAGGGAGGAGTCCTAGGCCCAAAATGGGGCACGGGGGAGGGGGGCGCATCCCCCCTGCAGCCCATTTTTGCTCCGGGGCGGGGTGCAGGAGGCCGAGTGCTGCCTATCACACCCCATGGCCACGCCCACCCAGCCGGTCATTAGGGCAGAGAACCGGTTGTTAAATTATTTGACTCCCACCACTGAAATTCTGAGGGACCTACCAGAGCTTCGTTCGCCATGGTGGCCTCCTCTTTCAACTGCAGAAGTCTCCTCTCCAACTCATCCCTTGTGCGTTCGGCCTCTTCTCTCATCTGTTTTTCTCGGGCTAAACGTTGGCGTTCCATCTAGGAAGAAGCAAACGATTTGGGGGGGGGGAGGGAGAAGAATGAAAAACAGCTACTATATGCAGATCATACGCATTCAGGAAAGAGAGTGGTGCTGTGGCGTAGAGGTTGGAGCTCTCGCCTCAGCATCAGGAGGCTGTGAGTTCGATCCTAGGTAGAGGCAGGCATTTCTCTCTCTCTCTCTCGGGGCACAATGACAATATATCTGCTGAACAAAACTCCGCTCTGGCAACAGGAACGGCATCCGGCCATCTACGTCCCACATATTGTCTACATCCCACTCAGCCCTGCTGGTAGGACCTAACACGATGCCAGGTGCCTGTTGAGCTAAGTTCTAAACCCAGATGGTTTAGGGTCCTCGCCCTAAGGAAATCCAGGATCTAAGACTTCTGTAACGTTTTGGGGCACCTCTAAAACCCAACACAGAATTCCCCAAAGTTTTTGGCTTCGCAGACCGGCCGGAGGGAGGAGGGATGGTTTGCGTAAGTGGCCGGGAAGCGCGCACAGCTCCGTTTTCGCAAGCGGCATGTACGCATGACTGCCGCATATACTACGTTGAGGATACTCATGCACCCTCGCCGGCCCTTTCCAGAGCCCAGTGGCAAACCTCTTCCCGGCCCACTCATGGGCCGCGGCCCACAGCTTGGGGGAACCTCCTGACTCAAGAAGCTGGGCTGCAGCTTCTCCTGCTCTCTCTCTCTCTAGCAGCTTACCCAGAAGTGGCCATCAATATTCCGCCTGGCCCTCTACAGATTAGCTGTACGGGTTTCAGCAAAGAGGAAAAGGAATCTGTGAGCATGATTCATACAATCCAATTTGCAGCGATGCACTCCCTGCTGCAGACTGCTATGTGCTGCGTCTGCCAGATGGGAGAAAAGGAGGCCACGAAAATTAGCATGCAGGCGGCATGCAAGCCGCACGCCGGCACACAGTTCATTATCGTTTAATTAGGAGAGAGGAGGGCAGGGCTCCTCCTCCGCCGCCCAGGTTCCGTTTTCCCGGTAACCGATTCCCTGCCACCACCACACACACACACACACACAGACACAGACACACACTCCAAAATGTGGAGAAGAGTAACAGAAAGAGGAGACGCATTTAGAAAGCACTCTGTAGCACATGCTTGCGTGGACTCGCGCGCACGTGCGCGGGCCTACTCAACACCTTTACATCAAAAGCCGACGGAAAGGATGTGTCAGCAAAGGGACAAGACAAAGGGACGAGAAGCAACGGATGGAAACTAATCAAGGAGAGAAGCAACTTAGAACTAAGGAGAAACTTCCTGACAGTGAGAAGGATTCATCAGTGGGATGACTTGCCTCCAGAAGTTGCAAAGGCTCCAACACTGGAAGTTTTTAAGAAGAGGTTGGATAACCATTTGTCTGAAGTGGTGTAGGGTTTCCTGCCTAAGCAGGGGGTTGGACTAGAAGACCTCCAAGGTCCCTTCCAACTCTGTTATTCTATTCTATTCTATTCTATTCTATTCTATTCTATTCTATTCTATTCTATTCTATTCTATTCTATTCTATTCTATTCTATTCTATTCTATTCTATTCTGTCAGCACTTCAACCTGCATTTACTCTAGTGCTGACAGAAGAAGGAGAAGCGAAGGCGTCTGGAAAGGGACGTTTGACTTTTCACCTACTTATTTTCCCTGGAGATAATGTCCCCTAGGAGATGAGATGGGAGGGGGGGAAATTCCTTTGAGCTGGAGTAGATTAGGGATAGAATGACTTGGAAGATGGCCAATGAGTGCAGGGGAGTGGGGAACGGAAAGGGAGGGTTTTGGGGCTGGAAGTCAGTGTTGGCTTCGATTGGAGTCGGGTTAGAATGTCGTGCTTAATAAATAGGAGTTTTTCTTCAAAGACTGTGTTTGAAATGCAATTTATTTGAGATGACCTCGAAACTTGACATTCTATTCTATTCTATTTTCTATTTTCTATTTTCTATTCTCTATTCTCTATTCTTTATTCTATTCTATTCTATTCCATCTTCTATTCTATTCTATTCTATATTCTATTCTATTCTATTCTATTCTATTCTATTCTATTCTATTCTATTCTATTCTATTCTATATTCTATTCTTAAAAAAAGAAAAGAATTATGGGTGGGAGCACCTACATGCATGACCTCGCCCCACGCTCCCCACGCTTTTGGCACACGACGGCAAAAAGGTTAGTCATCACCGATCTAGGATGCCTTGTGAATGAATGCACAGCTCCCTTGTTTGAACTAGTAACATTTTCTCACCTGCTTCCTGGCTTTTTCTTCCCTGGCCTGGGCTTTCATTTGCTGGACTTCGAGGGAATCGGCCTTCCGTCTCCTCATGAACAGGTCGTGGTTGCCAATGCAGAGCTGAAGGATCTGTTGCAGCCAACAAGAAAGGAAGCCACACGTTAACACGACACCGTGTGTGAACAATGGCTTTTTTTAATTATTTTTTTAATAATTTTTATTATTATTGTTTTCCTTTAAAAACAAGAACAGAAACAAACACAAAAAAACATAAATTTCCATTTTACCACAGTTTCATATCGGTCTTCTTTTAAAATTCACGTTTTGTCCCCTCCCCGTCTTTACATCTATTTATATCTGTGGTTCCCTTGTTCCTTATTTATGTATATATTTCTTTATCTGTTATACATATTATTGTATCTATATATCACTTTACATATACCCTGTTTCCCCCAGAATAAGAAATCCCCTCATAAGAAGCCCAATCGGGCTTTTTGAGCGCATGGCAATAAGGCCAAGCGCTTATTTCAGAATACCAAAAAATAAAAGACAGGGTCTTATTTTCGGGGAAACACGGTATTGTCTGTTTAGTGGCATATTAGTAATCCTTCTTCCTTGCTGTTCCTGACCTCTGGCCATTTATACCATTTATTCCATATTAAATAATATTCCGTTTCATCTTTTTCTCTTATCTCTTTCGTCAATTTGTCCATCTCTGCACAATCGTTAGACTTTCCTTATCACCTCTTCCTCTTTTGGTACAGTGTTGCTTTTCCAGTTCTGTGCGTATGTTATCCTGGCTGCCGTTATAATATGTAAAATTAAATATTGTATTTCTTTGGTATAGTTTCTGGAGAGTATTCCCAATAAAAATAGTTCCGGTTTCCAGTCTATTTCATGACAGTGAAGACAATTAATCAATGGAACGAATTGCCTCCAGAAGTTGTGAATGCTCCAACATTGGAAGTTTTTAAGAAGAGGTTGGATAACCATTTGTCTGAAGTGGTGTAAGGTATCCTGCCTAAGCAGGGGGTTGGACTAGAGGACCTCCAAGGTCCCTTCCAACTCTGTTATTCTATTCTATTCTAACATTCTTTTTCCCGAATTTTCAGCTACCTTCTTTCAGGCTAAATTTAGAAACCACAGACAACCACTGAAATTCCCCAGGTTAGTTGCTAAGCTGGCAAGAGAAGGACAGAAGGAGTGATTTGAGATTGTGTTCTGAATAACCCCTCCGGCTCTTGCCAGGGTGATTCAAACTGCAAAACAGACCAAAAAAAGAGAGAGAGAGAGAGAGAGAGAGAGAAAATTGGCAACCCGAGACTGGTCAACACCTCCTGTAAAGTCTTCAATCCATCAATAGGGCGAGGTCCTGCAAAAACATTTAGCTGAAAAAGGCACAGGCTTAAAACGGAAGTTTGCCAGTGGGAATCGAAGGACGCTAACTAGATGTAGCTAAGGAGCCAAGAGCGGGCGAAAGAAAGCAGCCGCCGTTAGAAATCTTTCGTCGAGAAGCCTGTTGTTTTCCCAGCTCTCCAAGAGACCAATTTCGGAGAGGATTCTCAAACAAAGCCCTCCTGCTTGAACCAACAGTGGATTATGCCTTGTCAGGTTGGCCTTTCGCTCAAGATTTAGAGCCACTTACCAAAAATATCAAACAGACCTTGTCCTGTCCTCCCTCTCTCGCTCTCTCTAATCCGCCCGAAAAATAATATCCCTCGCAAGAAAGGTGGGCAACCAGAGGTGGACAAATCACGACATTTGCTCCTGCTTATTAAGATAATGGCCAGGGTCCTTTCAACCTGGCCCTTTATATAAGAACCATGGAAAGCTGAGCATGGAGGATGCGTTGTGGTCCGCCAGCAGCCTGCAGAGCTAGCAGTGGAGTCGGACAGTGAGGAGGCTGGGGAGGAACATGGGCCAGTCCTGGAGTCTGGGGAAGGCCCGGACGAGGGCTCTGCGTCGGAGGCAGAGATGGGGCCAGGACCATCTGGGAGTGATGCGCAGACTCCGGAGCCTCCAGAGTCGGACAGCAGAGAGGCAGAGGAACAGGAGGAGCCTGTTCCTAATGCACGCATGCGCAGAGCTGCCAGAAGGCAAGAGCAGCGAAAGCAAAAAGGACGACTTGGGAGTAAGGCCAGGAGATGATTGGCCCCTCCCATAAGGCTTAAAAGAGCAACAAAGGCTCTTGGGCTCTTTGTAGGAAAGCAACGTTGCTAAATCTGTTTTCCAGTCGGCGCCTCTTGTTTCTGAACTTCATGGGGCTTTGCCAAGAAAGGCCTTTGGCAGGGTGCCAAAGAAGATAAAGGTTTGTGATAAGCCCGAAGGACTTTTTCTGAAGGACTTGTTTTGGAATTAATTTGGACTAAGCTGGGAATGAAGTCATTCTCAGCTGTTATAATAAAATAGTTTTGTTCGGGACTAATTGTGTCCTGTAATGACTAAGTGAGCCTAGGTCACAGCAAATTGGAGAGCCCTGAGCTGGAATATGATAAATATTCTCATTTTGGGGCCTACATCGCTGAGTCTTGAGCTGTGGCTTGCCAACTCAGCTGCAAACCTCTGGATGCTACCACAAGTTTACCTGTTTGCATCTGCAGCATGCAAGCATGTCTCGGTGCAGAAAAGGGAAAGGGGGTACCTTCCTCCGCTCAGGAGAAATTGCTCCCACGTGACAAGGACGTGGTACCTACCAGTTTATTCACACGCAGCTTTGAGGAGTTGAATTTGAAGACGTCAATCTTCTTGTCCAGGGGCTTTATTGTAAACTGGATGGAAAACAAAAGCAAGCTTTGTGTACGTTATTTTTTTAAAGACACAAGAGAACGAAGGAGCTGATTGTTAACCAAGGCATGAGGAATAGATAGAAGATGGGCACCAAGCTTTCTCTCAAGTTAAATCATTGATTCACCTGGCTGAGATATTTCCAACTGGAACTAACTTTCCCGGATCTCAGACAGGAAACATCCCCGTTCCTTCCAAAATATTGGGCACTGGTCCAGAAATATAAAAAAAATCAGCCTGAATTGCCTTTATTTTTTTCTACCTCCTGCTAAAATTGAGCACCGCAAATGCTGAAATGTAGGGAGATGCCAGTTCCTACCACGATGATGCTGGAAACTCAGAAATGGGATCAAAGGCCCAACAAGGGAATTCATTTAGTTGAAGAAATCAACAACAATGGGGGAAAAAATCCTTACTTCATCTTGCTTACTTCTCTCTTTCTCTTTCTTTTTTCTCTGTTTCTCTCTCTGTCTTTTTCTCTTTTTCTTTCTCCTTTTCTTTCTTTCCTTGTCTCTTTTCTCTTTTTCTCTCTCATCTTTTTCTCTCCCTCTTCTTTCTCTCTCCCCCTTTGTCTTATCTCTTTTTCTCTTTCTCTTTTTTCTCTCGCTTTTTTCTCCTTTTCTTTCTCTCCATCATCTTTTTCTCTCCCTCTTCTTTCTCTCTCCCTTTCTCTTTGTCTTTTTATCTCTCTTTTTATCTTTATCTTTCCCTCACTTTCTCTTTTTCTTTCTCCTTTTCTTTCTCTCCATCATCTTTTTCTCCCTCTTCTTTCTCTCTCCCCCTTTTTCTTTTTATCTCTTTTCTCTCTTTCTTTCTCTTTCTTTCTCTGTTTTTTTCTTTCTCCTTTTCTTTCTCTCCATCATCTTTTTCTATCCCATTTCTTTCTCTCTCTCCCTTTTTCTTTTTTATCTCATTTTCTCTTTCTCTCTTTCTTTCCCTCGCTCTTTCTCTGTCTTTTTCTTTCTTCTTTTCTTTCTCTCCATCTTTTTCTCTCCCTCTTCTTTCTCTCTCCCCCTTTTTCTTTGTCTTTTTATCTCTTTTTCTCTTTCTCTTTCTTTCCCTCACTCTTTCTCTGTCTTTTCCTTTCTCCTTTTCTTTCTCTCCATCTTTTTCTCTCCCTCTTCTTTCTCGCTCCCTCTCTTTCTTTCTCTCTCTTACCTCTCTTTCTCTTTCTCTCACACACACATACACACACAATCCCTGTGCCACTGACAAAGGTTTTGTCGGGAGAAAAGAAAATTCTCTAATTGTTAGCGCTTAGAGAAAGGATCAGCAATGGTTCATCTTGCAGGTCGGGGAAAAAAAAAGAGTGAGTAATGCCCACTTTGTCATTTAGCTGGCAGTTGGAGATGCTGTCTTCGATTCTGGCTCCCTTGAGAGGAAACCCACCCACCCCCCCCGCCCCCCAAACTAATCCCACCTCTTGAATTTTCTGCCAACAATGGGCAGAGAGAAAGGACATTTCAATTCCGGGCAAACATTCAGTAATTCCTATACTAGATTAAACACCTCCTCTGCGTCGAGGGGTTCCGTTCGTAAGGCTGTGCATCCCATCCTGTCCGATCTGCCCATCATCTCGTTGCCAGCCTTCGTTGAAGTGATCAAAGGTGACAGCCTTTGAATGATGGGCCTGTTGACATCTGAGAGAAGAGACTTCCAGCTCTCTCTCCCTGCACTGTTGAGGTTCTGACATTAAGGAGACGCAGGTCTGATCGGCTTCCTTTCAGCCTTTAGAATCATGCATGTATGCTAAACAGGTGTTATACAGGTAGTCCTCGACTTACGACTTACAATTGGAGCCTGACATTTCTGCTAAGTGAGACATTTAGGAAGTGAATTTTTTTACTTAGCAATGGAAAATTCAGGGCCCAGTTGTGAACGTATTACAATGAGATGCAACGATATCTTTTCAAAAAAGGGGGGAGGGGGAATCCACAAATTCAATGCTTAAGCATTTGGCCGTATAAATGTTCTGAACTGGGACTTTTTTTTACCCGTTCTAGGTAGCGTTTATCTCTCGCAGTCCTCTTTATCCTTTTCCTATTGTTAAGAAAACAAGTCCTCCTCCAAATTAGTGCTTCTGCCTGTCTTAAAAAGCTCAACCCAACGCATGAAGGCTCCTATTCACATTCCGAACTCGATGCCTCTGGATTGTTAAATGCAGCACTTAGAAATTTCACTTAAGGGCTGCCGGACAAGCCAGGACTCCAATTGTGCCGTTGTACATAAACACAGTAGAAAGGGCAATTAGAAACCCCGAGGAGACGAGACCTGGGAAAGGAAGGTCGACTTAATTTAAGCACAGCCAGGAAACATTCATCAGTTCCAAACGAGAAGCCAAAGGCTTATTTAAATACAGACGGAGGGAGGAAAAAAAAAATCGCACTGATCCAAAATCGAGAAGATTCTGAATTTCCTTTATGCTGTCAGGGTTCCGACGGATGACCTAATTAAATCATGAGCCTCGAGCCAAGCTTCAAAAGAAATCCAGTTATTTATTAGGAGCTTCACGTCGGCAGGCTCCCAAATGAAGCCAATTCGGAACCCACGTAATTTACGCCCCAATCATGACCTTGTTTCCCCCCCTCTCCCCAGGGTGTGTCATCGATCACATTCGCCAATGGAGCAATTTTGCGGGTTATAGAGATCACTCCCCTCCGGCCGCTGTGGGTAACTCTGGGAGACAGCCTTGAGAGAGATAAGTCTGGAATGTGCATCTGTCTTTGGCTGCTGTGTTGTTTCGTCAGTTTCCCATTCCCCCTTGCCTATGGCAACTCGAAAGCAGGCCAGGGATGCTTTGCGAGTTGACATATGCACTTTTAAGTTCTGGATTAACTCTTTTCATTCAAAGTGCCCTCTGCCGGTGGGATTTCAACCTAACACAATCACAGATAGTCCTCGACTTACAACAGTCTGCTTAGTGACCGTTCGAAGTGACAACGGCACTGGAAAAAGTGACTTATGACCCGTTTTTCACACTTATGACCATTGTAGCATCCCCGTGGTCATGTGATTTACATTCGGTAACGGGTTCCTATTTATGATGGGGGGCTCACGTGATCCCTTTTTGCGACCTCCTTGACAAGCAAAGGTAACGGGGAAGCCAGGTTCACTTAACAACTGTGTGACTGATTATAACAGCGGCCGTGATTCATTTAACAAACGTGGCAAGAAAAAAGTCGTAAAAACAGGTCAAGACTCACTTAACCAATTTCTCACTTAGCAACAGAGCTTCTGGGCTCAATTGTGGTCGTAAGTTGAAGATTACCTGTATTATTTATCGTCTCAACGGCACCAACCCCAGAGGTTTCCAATAAATTTTAACCAGGCAGGTGTTCAAACCACATCCTCTTTTAAAGGCCCCGTAATCCCTTGCGGGGTGGAGTCTTGGGCAACCGAATGGAGCTGAATGAGTGTTTACTGGCCGGATGCCCTTCCTATCACCAGTACGGAGTTATGTTCAGCAGATATATCCACATTGTGCCCAGAGAGAGAAATATCTGCCTCTATCTAGGATCGAACTCACAGCCTCCTTGACTGTGAGGCGAGAACTCCACCTCTAGGCCACCACATGGCAAGGTGCTCAAACCACGACCTAAAATATTGTTTGCCTTTCTCCGTGTTTATACAGTTCGGGCTTACCTCCTTATCACTGTAAGAGACATTGCGAATCTCGTTCCAAGGAAAGGAGATTTTGGGGGTCAGTCTGTTTTCTGGATCGTATATGTGGAGGCCCAACGCATCGACTCCCAGAAGCAGTTCTGTCCCCTTCTTGTTCTAAAAGAAGAAGAAGGAAAAAAAAAGGGGGGGGGGGTAAAATGGGGAGACTTAATTCCACTTGAAGTGGTACAGCATATCAGGCACACAGATTTGCACTTCCCCCCCCCCATGTTTTATTTATATAACATTCCATTTTCATCAAACAGTGTGTATTCTGGGTACAATTATGTTTAAATAGTCATATTTATACATCTTTATTGTGATAGGTCATCACCATCGTATTAATAATATAATAACATATTATGATAACATTAATACTTAACATTTAACATCATCTTCTTTAATAACTCTCCTTTTTACCATTTCCTCTTTTTATATCTCCTCCTTTCTAACTTCTCTTTCTGTTATCTTGCCATTGATAGAATACGTCCCATATCAAAACATATTCAGTTGCTTCTTTATCCTTAATAGCAAGTGTTAATCTATCCATTTCTGCACAATCTAATATTTTTTTAACTACAGTCCCCTCAGACGGAATCTGATCATTTTTCCATTGTTATGCAAATACAATTCTAGTTGCACCTAGATTTGCACCTCTCTCCCAATTTGGCCCGAGGTTTTGCTGCATTAACCTGGTTAAAAGGAGGAAGGGGAGGAGGCAGAGAGCTTTCCAACTCGGCATGGACCGCAGTGCTAAGGACTCATTTTTACTCCTTCAGAAATGTTGGAAATGTCAACAGATACTGGGTTCGTATAATCATATGTGGTGGACATGTGTGGAAGCAAACAGGTATTGGGCAAAAATTCGCATGTGGCTGGAGAAGATGATGCAACAACATATTGACATAAAACCTGAACTATTCCTGTTGGGGATCTTACCGGGAATCTATAATAAAGAAAGTGTATTTCTGATTATTCATGTAATAACTGCAGCTAGAATTGTATTTGCACAAAACTGGAAAAGCGAAGAGATCCCTACAGATGAGAATGTGATTAAGAAAATATTAGAATGTGCAGGAATGAATAGATTTAACATTTGCAATTCAAGGAAAGGAAGGATCAGATTATTATAATATACGGGAGTTATTTTATCAGTGGTTAGAGAATAAATATGAGAGTAAGGTATTGTAAAATCAGGTAAGTTAAGAAGAGAAAAGTTATCATTATTATAATAATAACTTTATTATTGTCATTGTATGTGTATACAGAGTATACCCATACAACGAAATTCACTTAACACCCAGAGACCAGGCCCAACACACATAACAATCCCCAAACACACTCCCACCTACCACAAATTCCCCACCCCCTAAACCACCCAAACATCCACACAACAGACCAAGTCATGCTGTCCAACAGCTCACCGATGGTGGCCCTTTAGTTCATTGTTGAGTGCAATTATAGTTCTGGGATAAAAATTATTCAGAAAACGTGCGGTCCGAGTTTTAATTGTTCTGTATTATTATGATCTAGTATTAATATAAGAATGAATTAAAGTAAGGAACATGGTGGTAGCTTGAATTGTTAAGACACAAAGAATTTTATACTCAAGACGACACACTGTTTAATGAAAGATGGAATGTTCGTATTCAAAGAAAATTAAAAATTTAAAAAAGAAAGGAAATCTCCTTCTGGCCCGCAGGTGAAGTGACAAAGGAAATGCTACTCAAAAAGCCACATTACGCTTCTTGGCAAATGGGACCAGGGTTCAGCCTGAATGCTTTCTCGTCCCCCGTCCCCTCCATCAACACCCCGAACTGCAGAGCGATTCACGCTGTGTATTTCTAGATGGACTTACTCGGATGGCAAAATAATTCACGCCGTACATCTCCAGATCCTGCGCGATTTTCAAGTACTCCATTTCCGCTTCGTCCCTGCAAAGCAAAGCAAAGGGAGACGGGGTGTGGGAAGGAAATTTAGGGGACAATTTATTTTTTTTTACCCAAAGGAGAGAAAGCAAGCCTCTGGTAGGCACCCAAGAACAGAAATCAAACATGGTGTAGCAGATCCCATCATCTCTCCGAAGATTGAGAATTTTGTTTTGCCAGCCAAGATGACAAAGCTTTGCGGAAAAAGTCCAAGCGGCAGGTTTATGGTAGGCCCAACGTCTAAAATTGAAAAATGGCTAATCCCCAGCCCAAATTTTTAATTTATTTTTTATTTTATTTTATTTCGAATTTATATACCGCACCTTCTCCTGAGGGACTCAGGGAGGTGTACAGCCAGATAAAAACATACAATACAAACATTAAAAACAATTAAAAAGATATATATTAATTTGGCCCCAATTTAAAATAACAAACCAATTAAAAATATTTAAAAAATATATTAAGCCAGCCCGGCTTGCTGAAAAAAGAAAGTTTTAAGGGCATGGTGGAAGGCACCGAGGTCTAAAATAATTTCCCGTCACTATCATCCTTCAAGGGAGGCGGTGGCTCAGTGGCTAAAATGCTGAGCTTGTCGATCGAAAGGTCGGCAGTTCGGCGGTTCGAATCCCTAGTGCCGCGTAACGGGGTGAGCTCCTGTCACTTGTCTCAGCTTCTGCCAACCTAGCAGTTCGAAAGCAGGTAAAAAAAATGCAAGTAGAAAAATAGGGACCACCTTTGGTGGGAAGGGAACAGCGTTCCGTGCGCCTTTGGCGTTGAGACATGGCAGCCACATGACCACGGAGACGTCTTCGGACAGCGCTGGCTCTTTGCCTTTGAAACGGAGATGAGCACCGCCCCCTAGAGTCAGGAACAACTAGCACATACGTGTGAGGGGAACCTTTACCTTATCAGATGCTGCAGAGGTTGTGTTAAAAATGGCACTGAGTCTAAAAAAATATTACTATTATTATTACTGTGTGTAAAATATATCAACCCAGACAATACTTTGTCCGCCAAGCACATATGGATGTTAAAGAAAAAACTATAAATAAAAATATTTTTTAAAAATGGCCATGAGTCCCTTTTTTCAGTGACTGTTAACTTCGAACAGTTGCTAAAGGAATGGTTTTTAAGTCAATGACTACCTGTGTTTACCTGTCCCTTTTAAGTCACTCACCTGGCTCTGCCTCGATGTTGGCCGTACCAGGCTGTGATCCTTTCTTCCCACATTTCCGGAGTCATTTGGTAGAGATTGATCACCTAGGATTAAAAAAAAAAAAGAACCTTAACTCACAAGCAGGAGACCCTATATTTATTTCGGACAGGCAACTGTCCAGTCTCTTCTTAAAAACCTCCAGTGATGGGGCACCCACAACTTCTGGTGGCAAGCTGTTCCACTGGTTAATTGTTCTTTGTTAGGAAGTTTCTCCTCAATTCCAGGTTCCTTCTCTCCTTGATGAGTTTACATCCTTTGTTTGTTTGTTTTTTTGTCTGGCCTTTTGGTGCTTTGGAAAAGAAAGCATCCTGCTTTCCCAACCATGGCAGACTAAGACCTGCACTAAGTCCCAGATGAGCTGAGTGAATGTGAAAGCCATCATCCTTACCCGTTTCGGAAGCAACTCCTCTTGAGCCAAGAAGCCGCGCTTGTGAACGCTGGGATCGTAATCTCCGTACTGCAAAGACAGAGGGATTTCTGGAGTTAGAGCAATTGTGAGAATTGAGAGGCTAGATAGGAGGATACCCCTGGCATTAGCCCTTCCTGCAAACTCTGAACAAGGTTGGACACCCCTGGCATAACCCTTCCTGCCAACTCTGGATGGGACTTGAATGCGTTTCTTCTTCGTCCTGCTATAAACCCAACAAGACGGACATGGACTTCAGAGGATCATTAGAACTGCAGAAAAAAACAATGGCTACCAACCTGCCTTCCATGGAGGACCTGTATACTGCAGGAGTCAAAAAGAGGGCTGGGAAAGTATCTACAGACCCCTCGCATCCTGGACATAAACTCTTTCAACTCCTACCCTCAAAACGACGCTATAGAGCACCGAACACCAGAACAACTAGACACAAGGACAGTTTTTTCCCCGAACACCATCACTCTACTAAACACATAATTCCTTCAACACTGTCAAACTCTTCACTAAGTCTGCATTACTGTTAATCTTCTCATCGTTCCCATCACCCATCTCCTTCCACTTATGACTGTATGACTGTAACCTTGTTGCTGGTATCCTTAAGATTTTTATTGACTGTTCCTTAGTATGATTTGATTGCTTATTTGTACCCTATGACTCTCATTAAGTGTTGTACCTTATGATTCTTGACGAATGTATCTTTTCTTTTATGTACACTGAGAGCATTTGCCCCAAAGACAAATTCCTTGTGTGTCCAATCACACTTGGCCAATAAATAATTCTATTCTATTTTCTATTCTATTCCCTATTCTATTCTATTCTTTTCTTTTCCATATACTAGATTCTATTCTATTCTATTCCATATAGTATTCTATTCTATTCTATTCTATTCTATTCTATTCTATTCTATTCTATTCTATTCTAATTCTATTCTGATTTCTTATTCTGTTCTATTCTGTTCTGTTCTATTCTTTCATAATTCTATTCTATTCTATTCTATTCTATTCTATTCTAGTCTAGTCTAGTCTAGTCTAGTCTAGTCTAGTCTAGTCTAGTCTACTCTAGTCTAGTCTAGTCTAGTCTAGTCTAGTCTAGTCTAGTCCAGTCCAGTCCAGTCCAGTCCAGTCCAGTCCATTCCATTCCATTCCATTCCATTCCATTCCATTCCAAAACTGAATGCGCTCCTCCTTCCCACAATTAAAGATTTCAATTTTAAGGAAGCCAGTCCTTAAAAAGATTGTGTGCACGGTTTCAGGGTTTTTAACAAATGGACAAAAAGCAGAGAGGCTAACGCTGCT
This sequence comes from Pituophis catenifer annectens, assembly GCF_029215685.1. Classification (NCBI taxonomy): domain Eukaryota; kingdom Metazoa; phylum Chordata; class Lepidosauria; order Squamata; family Colubridae; genus Pituophis; species Pituophis catenifer. The sequence continues at coordinate 13,299,329 of NW_027256890.1, forward strand.
TGCATTCGGCTCTTAACCCAGCTAACTAAAATTGAAGAGGAAGGAGGGGTGGAGGAAAAATAGCCGCGTTCAGCGGCTCACGGACGAATTCGGCATGCAAATATCTATTATGTAACTGACTCCACTCGGGAGAGAAAGAAAGAGAGAGAGAGAAAGAGAGAGACAGCAAATTCCATCCTTTGAAATTCCTACAGAGCCTCCGACGGTTCCAGCTCTGAAGCTTTCCTAGGATAACCCTTAGATCTTTGGAAGAAAATTAAAATTAGAAGTAGAACAGTTCACGTCAAAGGCAACATTTATGGCAGGGTTGCAGAACTGGAGCACAAAAGAAAACAGCCCAGTAAATGATTCGACGTCTTCTTTTCTTATGGAAAGGATCAGATTTGGAAAATTAATGGGACCTGCAGAGAAACGAACATCTAAGACCTGACTTAACACAAAAAGAGCTCTCCCCTCATGCTTTCAGAATGAGGAGGGAAGAGTGGAAAGGAGGACAAAAGGAAGGAACGGCGTTCTCTGCCAAGTACAACCTCACCCCCACCCCTCCCCAGCCTCTCCCCCTCCTTCGGAGAGGCACAAGCTGTACCGGGTAGCACATTAGATCTCAAAATAGGGGACCCATCTCTATATAATTACTCCTTCTGCAAATCTGCTGGTTCCTAAAAAAAAAAATCAATCTGATGAGCTGGTTTGGTGTAGTGATTAAAGGCTAGAAACCAGGAGACGGTGAGTTCTAGTCTTGCCTTAGGCATGAAAGCCTGCTAGATGACCTTGAGCCAATCACTAGGTGACTGTGAGTTCTAGTTCCACCTTAGGCATGAAAGTCAGCTGCATGACTTTGGGCCAATCACTAGGAGACGGTGATTTCTAGTTCCACCTTCGCCATGAAAGTCAGGTCCACGCCTTTGGGCCAATCACTAGGAGACGGTGAGTTCTAGTTGCACCTTAGGCATGAAAGTCAGCTGCATGACTTTGGGCCAATCACTAGGAGACGGTGATTTCTAGTTCCACCTTCGCCATGAAAGTCAGCTCCACGCCTTTGGGCCAATCACTAGGAGACGGTGAGTTCTAGCTCCACCTTAGCCATGGAAGCCAGCTCCATGAATTCGGGCCAATCACCAGGAGATTGGGAGTTCTAGCTCCGCCTTAGCCATGGAAGCCAGCAGGGTGATTTTGGGCCAATCACTAGGAGACTGTGAGTTCCAGTTTTACCTTAGCCATGAAAATCAGATCCATAACTTTGGGCCAATCACTGGGAGACGGTGAGTTCTAGCTCCGCCTTAGCCAGGGAGGCCAGCTCCATGTCTTCGGGCCAATCGCCAGGAGATTGGGAGTTCTAGCTCCGCCTTAGCCATGGAAGCCAGCGGGGCAATTTTGGGCCAATCACTAGGTGACAGTGAGTTCTAGTTCCATCTTAGGCGTGAAAGTCAGCTGTCTGACTTTGGGCCAATCACTAGGAAATGGTGAGTTCTAGTCCCGCCTTAGGCACGGCAGCCAGCTGGCTGCAATAATTCAGAATCTTCTTACTTAATGTAGGATGACTTGCTGGTAATTTCCAAAAGTTTACACTGGCCTCTCCTTTCGGAGTCACAAGCTTCTTGCAGCTGAATTCCGAGAGCTGAAGTCTAGGCGCCTTAAAGTTGCTAAGGTTGAGAAACGCCGTCCTACTCTGCCTGAAAGGTGATTTTTTCCAAAAGGCAACTGGAATTGAAGACGTTTCGCTTCTTCATCCAAGGAGCTTCGTCTTCGGTTCTGACTGACCCACCCTCCAGTCAGAACCGAAGAAGAAGCTTCTTGGAATGAGAAGCGAAACGTCTTCCGAGGGGAAAACAAAACGAAAACAAAAGGAAGTCCAGCTGCCTTTTTTTTTTCTTTTGGAAAAATCACCTTTGAGGCAACTGTGACCTGGATCAGGGGTCTCCAAACCTTGGCAACTTTTAAGACTTGTGGACTTCAACTCCCAGAGTTCCTCAGCCAGTTTTGCTGGTTGAGAAGTTGCCAAGGTTGGAGACCCCTGACCTGGATGGTTCAAGAACCTCCTTAGACACCCTGTTCCACTCTCGTCTTCCATACTCAGACCCGGCAGCCTTCCTCTCCCCTGTCTACTCTGACCACAAAGAAACCCGTTTCTGTCTCCGTTCCAACAGAAAGCATTAAGAAATAAGCCCCCCCCCACCCCACCCCCACCGGCCTCCCACGGGCCCTTTGAAAGCTTCGGAGGGCAACCCTCCATCCTTTCCTGTGGCGGATTCTGCTTAATGAACTTGACTGCGGTGTGAAGGTCTTTGGCGGAAGGCAAGATTTAAGAGGGGCAGCCGGAAGCATCTCAGACAGCCCACCTGTCTGGCTGCCAAAAGCTCTTTTATCTAAATTGGGTTACGGAGTACTACCGAATCATTATTCCTGTGCGTTCGTACAATCCGTCGTCAAGAGAGCCAATACCCTTCAAAGAGCCAGTGAAACCATTAAGGATTGAGAATTTGGGCCACCAGACACCCCCTCCCACCCCGTTCAAATGGAACAGGACGGCCACCCCCCACCCACCGCCGAAGAAGTTAATACAAACGAATGGTGATATTTGGATTTTTAGTTGTTTAAAACTGCAGTCGCCCACGTACCAAAAGCCAAAGTGATGATGATTTATTTATTTATTTATTCCAAACTATTAACGGCGACCTGCTAAACGACGTCAATCCTCTGCCGCAGGGGGTCTGCCGGCAACTTTAAACACTCAAAGAGCCATTTGGACCCGTTTCCCCACAGAAAAGAAAACACCGGGAGCCACAAAGATCCTAACCGGAAGCCACACCGTTTAATTCTGGAGCCGCCCGGAAGTCCGGTATCCTCACCATAGAGTCTCCTCCTAGCGCGGCATCCTTTTTCCTCTACCTGTCCTAACTGAAAGCCCTATCAACTGTGGAGCCGACCGGAAAACCCGCCCCTTTGCCATAGAGTCTCCTCCTGGTGCGCTGTGCTTCCCCGCCCCCCTCAACAGGAAGGTCCTCTCAAAATTGTGGCGCTGACCGGTGACAGGGAGCCGCAACAGAGGGATGAAAAGAGCCACATGCGGCTCCAGAGCCGCAGGTTGCTGACCCCCTGCTCTGCTGTAAGGATTCGGAGGGAAGGAGAAGTAGGCTGGGATGACCTTCTGTTTTTATTTTGGAGGACAAAAGGGCACAACAGGGACCATGCTTAATCAAATTCTCTTTTAAAAACATTTTTTTTAAAAAAAAAAAGTGCCAGAGCTTAGCCATATCTGCTTTCTATCAGAGCCACTTTGCAGGTGAGATGAGAAAAGGGCTTCAACAGTGGAAATCCGCAGCTGGCACAAATGCAGAGGTGTGTCCGCCTGGGGAATTCTGGGAGTTGAAGTCCATACGCATCTTGAAACTGTTTTTAAGATTGAAAAGCAAAGGTCTAGAGCAGAGGTGGGCAACTGCGGCCCCTTTATGACCTATCGACTCCAAAAATTCCTGAGCCTGCAGTGAAATCTGGCCGGGAGACTTTGGGCCAATCACCAGGAGTCTGGGAGTTCTAGTCTCACCTTGGGCATGAAAGCTGGCTGGGTGACTTTGGGCCAATCACCAGGAGTCGGTGAGTTCTAGTCCCCCCTTAGCATGAAATCTGGTTGGGAGACTTTGGGCCAATCACCAGGCATCTCGGAGTTCTAATTCCCCCTTATGTATGTGATTTTGTGGCAATCACCAGGAGACGGTGAGTTCTAGTCCCCCCCTTAACATGAAAGCTGTTGAGGTGACTTTGAGGCAATCACTAGGAGTCTGGGAGTTCTAGTCTCACCTTGGGCATGAAAGCTGGCTGGGTGACTTTGGGCCAATCACCAGGAGACAGTGAATTCTAGTCTTACCTTAGGCATGAAAACCAGCTGGGTAAATTTGGGCCAGTTGCCCTCTCACCCAACCTGCCACACAAGATTGTTGTTGTAGAGAAAATAGGAGGAAGGTGTTGGATATGTTCGCCATCTTGAATTATTTATAAATTTGGCCCAAAGTCACCCAGCCGGCTTTCATGCTAAGTGGAGGACTAGAACTCACCGTCTCCTGGTGATTGCTCCAAAGTCACATACATAAGGGGGAATTAGAACTCCGAGATGCCTGGTGATTGGCCCAAAGTCTCCCAGCCAGATTTCATGCTAAGGGGGGACTAGAACTCACCGACTCCTGGTGATGCCCCAAAGTCTCCTAGACAGCTTTCTTGCTAAGGGGAGGGGACTAGAACTCACCGTCTCTGGTTTTCGAGCCTGATTCCTTAACCGTTAGACCAAACTGGCTCTCGGTTAACAAAAATTAAAATTAAAAATTAGCCCGGTGAATTGGGCTTCAGATTCAAAAAGATGGACGAAGGGACAAAGCGGAACATACACATTTCAAGAGATGCTGGTTTGAAACACCAGCTAAGTCGCAAGGGGGTGGTGGGGGGAACGGGGAAGAAAACCCACACAAAGCTTTTCAATTCAATTACCTCTTTTGCAAGCACCAGGGAAACGGTTCTTCTCGAAAGAACACTGATTCATATTTATGTTTATACTTGTAGATTATCGTTCTGTCGCCGAGACATCTGCTTTTTCTTGTACCAAACAACCAAAATTCTTTCTGTTTATATTCAAGGCACCACGGTGTGGGTTAGATTTTTTTTTTTAGAAATGTCTTCAAAACGAGCCATTTATTTCCTTCGGGGAAATGAAATCCTCACATTTTATCGGTTTTCCAGGTTGATGAGCATGGTCAGGATCAGAACCAGGAATGTCCCCCAATTATGAAGCAAGGCTTACCTTGGCTTGTACGGCGTAGGATGCTAGAAGGACGGATGCCTCCGGAGGACAGTAGATCTTCTCATCCAAGATCTGTTTCTTCACCTGAACGAGGCAACAATGAAAACGGTAAGGTGGTGAAGAACCGAGCAGGTGGCCTCCAGTTAAATACCAATTATAATTCTTGAGCTGCCAACCTGAATGTACATATATGTTGTGGTCCGCCAGCAGACTGAGGAGCTGGCAGCGGAGTCGGACAGCGATGAGGCTGAGGAAGAACAGGGGCCAGTCCTGGAGGCTGGGGAAGGCCCGGATGAGGGCTCTGCATCGGAGGCAGAGATGGGGCCAGGGCCATCAGGGAGTGATGTGCGGACTTCGGAGTCTCCAGAGACTGACAGTAGAGAGGCAGAGGAACAGGAGGAGCCTGTTCCTAGTATGAGAAGAGCTGCCAGAAGGCAGAAGCAGCTCAAGCAAAGAGGACAACTCGGGAGTAAGGCCAAGAGATGATTGGCCCCTCCCATAAGGCTTAAAACAGACCAGCAACGGCGTTTGGGCTTTGCCGGAAAACAACGTTGGTAGCTTCGTCTTCTTCTTCATCTACATCTTGTATTTATTTTTGTATCTGGGACTTCTGAACGTTTGCCAAGAAAGGCCTTTGGCAGTTTCCCTAATTGGACCAAGGTTTGCGATAGGACTGAGGAATTTGTGTTGGGAGGAATTTGCTTTAATTTAGTTGAACGACGCTGGGAATGAAGTCATTCTCAGCTGTTCGAATAAAGTTTGTTTGTTTTTTTCACTGATTGATTTTCCTACTACTTACTTGGGCCTGGGTCACAACAATATATTACTAAGCCTCGCTGAACACTGAGGAGTAAACACGCCTCCCCAATTTAATTTTTTGTTTTTTGTAAAGAAATGCAGACTGCAGGGATGTGAGGATGCAACAGGTATGTTTTGGGAGAATATTCCAGTTCTCCCAAAAGAGAACTTCCAAAGAGGTTACGCAACTGTGTTAAAAGGGCATAAAATATGAGCAGATACGTCGTGCCTAAATCAAAATCAAAATTTCCATCCCGGCACCAATTTTAAAAGCAAGATTTTAAGAGGTGGCTAAGGCAGACCAAGTTCCGTTCGGTGCTCCCTATTCAAATCGATTCTACCTTTATTTCACTAATTCTTTTAGCCACCTCTGCTCAGACACGGCTTAACACAATCATCAATCTCATCTGATTCTCTCCGCCGCGAAGAGAGAGCAGATTTCTTTTTTTCTTCTTCCTGCAACAGGATTTGAAGAGTGATCTTGTTCTACTTTCTAATACATATGTAAATTAGAGATTTAATATATTCTTAAGAGCTCTTTAGAAATGCATAAGCGTACCTCTAGGAAAGGAATAAACCAAGCTTGTTTTGGCTGGGTCTATTCTTTTTTTAAAAAAAACTATTTTAATTGTGGTTTTTTGTTTTTTTTAATGCCAGAGAGAATTTGAAATATCCTGGCAGGAACACATTGACTTAAGGAACCGGGGGGGGGGGGAGGGCCCCCCCGAATGTTAGTGATTTTGTTCTAAACTCCAATTAAACTTGGCTTGTATCTATTTTTTAGACCTCAGATAAAACTGAGGCCATGTTATGTGCTAGGTGGCCCAGCGGCTAAGATGCCGAGCTTGTCGATCAGAAAGGTCGGCAGTTCCGTGGTTCGAATCCCTAGTATAGGTCTCCTGCGTGAGTAGGGGGTTGGACTGGATGATCTCCAAGGTCCCTTCCATCTCTATTGCTGTTGTTATTGTTATTATTAACCCAAGATGTTTGTGGATATGTAAGGATTCCACTCCCTAATTTTTCCAGTTGTCGGATTGTGCACTATGTACAAATACGAAAACTGCATACACTTTTCTCCGCGCAGGGATGAAAGCAGCCCTCCCGAGCTCTATTTTCTCTGGCAGAGGGTTGCAGGAGGCCATCACAGCCAAAAACGGAGCTCGGGAGCCCATTTTCGCTAGCAGAGCGCTCGGGCCGCCACAGCGCCCCCAACACAAGTGATTTTGAGCTGGCCACACCCACCCTGGCCACGCCCACCCCAGCCCCCTGAGGTCAAACACAACTCTGATGTGGCCCTCAATGAAATTAAGTTTGACACCCCTGGTTTAGAGGTAATCCCTGATTTACACAACCATAATTGAGAGCAGAATTTCCATCGCTAAGCGAGACCAGGGGTGAAATGCTATCGGTTTGAACTGGTTCGCCCGAACCGGTAGTAATAAAAAAATGCTACCGGTTCAGGCGAACCGGTATTTCCGACTATCAGCTGTGCCGCGCAATTTATATTTCCTAGAAAGCAGGAAATCCTGCAAATCTAAATCGCGTGGCACAGCTGTTCCCCCGCTTCTTAATAAGGCTTCTTAATCCTCCTTTTTCAGCGTTGCGCGGTAGCGCCTGCGGTGTGCATGAAGCGCATTTGGCATGCATTGTGCATGCATGCGTGAAGCAAACCGGTAGCAAAACAAACCGGTAGCAAAGCAAACCAGTAGCAAAGCAAACCGGTAGCAAGGCAAACCGGTAGCAAAGCAAACCAGTAGCAAAGCGAACTGGTAGCAGATTTCAGAGCATTTCACCCCTGAGTGAGACAGCTGGACTTTCAGATTTTACAATCTGAAAATGCATCTCAGGAGGCTGGGCAGGTATCAGATGTCCCCCTTATAAAAGGCCTTACCTGTAGGAAGAACAGGTGCTGGGTGATTTCCTGGACCAGTTCTTCTTCTGCATTCTCTGGGTAAAACTTGGCCAGGAAGTGAAAAGTGACCGGTTCTTCCTTTGGGACATCGTGGTCCAACACCTGCAGAAGGATGAAATACTCCAATGAAACTCTTCAAATCTTTGCAGAATTTCTTTTATTACTGTTGCCTCTCTTCGGCCAGGTTGGTTTGAGGCAGGGGTGGGCAATTGTGGCTCTTTTACAACCTGTGGACTTCAACTCCCAGAATTCCTGAGACAGGTGAAAACTGCGGGAACCTTTAGAGTTGGTTTTCACCAGCCTGTGCCAATAAGATATAGCCAAATAAACTTGTTCTTGTCTCGGAGTTCTGCTTGCTATGGGTGGATTACTTGGCTATGGGTGGATTACCTGACACGTATGGTCTTAATTCTGGTTATGAAGCCCAGCTGGAGGTCCAGACACCCTCAAACCTCTTGTTTTTTTACCACCTGATTCAAACCTCCCTCCACTTTACACCTCTACAGCAAAGTAATTCATGTACCCTGGAAAATCAACTCCTTATCTGTCTGCTACCCAGGAGTGGAAAGTCATCAAAGCGGAGTCAAGGATTTGGAAGTCATGTTCTACCTCTCTCTATGGATCAATACCCATCAGGAAAAAAAAAAACCCAATAAAAGCTCAGCAATCAACACAAGATTCGGGTGTACAAGAACAGGCCTGCTCGCTTACAAGCAATCTGGCATTTTCGAAATGTTTAAAACCGAGTCAACGTTGTGTTATTTTCTGTACATCAACATCACACCCATCAACAAAATGTAATTTTAACGCTCTTCCAGAAGGAAGAGAAAACAGGCTCTCTGGGGAAATGGTTTAAAAAAGAAAAAGTTAAGAGGCACTGAAGTCTGTGCACAGGTGCCATGAAGGTTTTTATACGGGCAGTCCTTGACTTACGACAGTCCATTTAGTGACCGTTCAAAATCACAGCGGCACTGTAAAAAGTGACTTGCGGCCGTTTTTTCACGCTGCAGCATTCCCCACAATCACGTGATCAAAACAGAGAGGCTTGACAGCTGACTCGTATTTATGACAGTCACAGGGATCCCCGGGGATCACGTGATCCCCTTTTATGTGAACTTTGTCAGCACTTCAAACTACATTCGTTCCAGTGCTGACATAAGGAGGAGAAGAGGGGACAGCTGGCAAGAGGATGCTTGACTTTTCACCTACTTATTTTCCCTGAAGATAATATCCCCTAGGAGATGGGTTGGGAGGGGAGACATTCCTGGGAGCTGAAGTAGTAGATATGGGGAGAGTGATTTGGAAGATGGCCAATGAGACGCAGAGAATTGGGGAATGGAAAGGGGAGGTTTGGGGTCAGGAAGTCAGTGTTGGCTTCGATATAATCGGGGAGAGATTGTCGTGCTTAATAAATGAAAGATTTCATCAAAGACTATTTTGTTTGAAAAATGCAATTTATTTGAGACGACATCGAAACCTGACAAACTTCTGATGAGCAAAGTAAACGGAGAAGCCATGATTCACTTAACACCTGCGGCAAGGACAGTCATAAAATGGAGCAAAACCAGGCGTGAAATCCAGCAGGTTCTGACAGGTTCTGGAGAACCGGTAGTGGAAATTCTGAATCGTTCAGAGAAACAGCAAATACCACTTCTGGCTGGCCCCAGAGTGGGGTGGGAATGGAGATTTTGCAGTATTCTTCCCCTGCCATGCCCACCAAGCCAAGCCCTAAGACCCGGTGTATATATATGGGTTTTCTATCAAAGCAACCTGATCTACCCAAATATGGGAAGGAGCATACCCGCTTCCTTTCGCCTTTCAGCCTCAATCCAGGAGCCCTCAGGCAGTCACTTTCACGACTAACTATTTTGTGTTAAATTTATATTATGGCCCAGATTCGAATCCCAGAAGGGTATGGCTAGCTGATGAGAGCTAAATAGCTTGAAATAGATCTATACTTGTCTCCCTTTATTTCTTTGTAAATAAAATTCACCCGACCCACCTCAATCAAAAACAGTCTAGGCAACCATTGCCATGTTTTCTTTGCATAAGAGTTAAAGCTGGTTATTTTCAGATGCTCCCAAAAACACTGACTAATTAGGGAACGGCAGCTGGACAAGAAAGCCACAAGATGCTCGCGGTGACCACGGAAGCCCATTGTCATCGTCGGCAGATGTTTCCAGCAGTACGCTGGGGAGTCTCATTAGTCTGTGCAGACGTGTCCAATTAGAGGAAGTGACATTGAGGGCATTATCCTAATAGGGAATGCCTCGGGGATCAAAGGTCACCCAATTTCGGCTGCTCGAAAACAGACTAAGGTGCGAACCACGCATTCGCTTGTCCTCCAGGTAAGATGCCCAACCCTTGGAGAAGACTTTTGTGATTAGGGTAAACTGACGGTACAATTCTCGGTACAAGTTTTGAGGTGGGGAAATTGGTAAGTTCTTAAATTAGGTAGGCTGTATTTTTTTAAAAAAAAAGAGAGAGAGAGAGAGAAAATGTTTATGGAGATTCTCAGTCCTCCAGGTCGTGCTTGTCCCAAAGGTGTTTTATATTCAAGAGGCCACTGGACTTTCTGGTTTTTCTTTGAAGACGTTTCGCTTCTCATCCGAGAAGCTTCTTCAGCTCCGACGGGATGGTGGGGAATGGAAGGATTTATTCTCCTTGCAGACAGCTGGTCATTTGCATCCTTTTTAGAGGGTCGTTGAGGCCACTTGGAGAGGTTTACCTGTGTCCTCAGGGTCACCTGAGTGGTGCAAATGGTTCCTGTAGTCTGCAATTTTTTCTCTAGAAATCCATTACTATTCTCACCCCATTCAAAAGGTCTGCTGGTTTGAAAGAGGGGTCAAAGAGGCCATCTATGCCCTCTCTGAACGGGTGGGAGGGATACGGCATCATCTATCTCCAGTCTACAACACGGTCCTTTCAGCCGTTCCAAGAAGGCTCCCCACTCATTTGCGCCATACTACTATTACTATTAATCTTCTCATCGTTCCTATCACCCATCTCCTCCCACTTACGACTGTATGACTGTAACTTGTTGCTGTATCCTTATGATTTACATTGATTGTTCCCTAGTAGGATTCGATTGCTTATTTGTACCCTATGACTATCATTAAGTGTTGTACCTTATGATTCTTGATGAACATATTTTTTCTTTTATGTATACTGAGAGCATAGGCACCAAAGACAAATTCCTTGTGTGTCCAATCACACTTGGCCAATGAAGAATTCATTCTTTCTTTCTTTCTTTCTTTCTTTCTTTCTTTCTTTCTTTCTTCTATCTATCTATCATCTATCTATCTATCTATCTATCTATCTACCAGTATCTATCCATATTATCAATCTATCATCTAATATCCATCTATTGTCCATTCTATCTTATCTATCTATCTATCTATCTATCTATCTATCTATCTATCTATCATCTATCTATATATCTATCTATCTATCTACCAGTATCTATCCATATTATCAATCTATCATCTAATATCCATCTATTGTCCATTCTATCTTATCTATCTATCATCTATCTATCTATCTATCTATCTATCTATCTATCTATCTACCAGTATCTATCCATATTATCAATCTATCATCTAATATCCATCTATTGTCCATTCTATCTTATCTATCTATCTATCTATCTATCTATCTATCTATCTATCTACCAGTATCTATCTATATTATCAATCTATCATCTAATATCCATCTATTGTCCATTCTATCTTATCTATCTATCTATCTATCTATCTACCTATCTACCAGTATCTATCTATATTATCAATCTATCATCTAATATCCATCTATTGTCCATTCTATCTTATCTATCTATCTATCTATCTATCTATCTAACTATCTATCTATCTATCTATCTACCAGTATCTATCCATATTATCAATCTATCATCTAATATCCATCTATTGTCCATTCTATCTTATCTATCTATCTATCTATCTATCTATCTATCTATCTATCTACCAGTATCTATCCATATTATCAATCTATCATCTAATATCCATCTATTGTCCATTCTATCTTATCTATCTATCTATCTATCTATCATCTATCTAACTATCTATCTATCTATCTACCAGTATCTATCCATATTATCAATCTATCATCTAATATCCATCTATTGTCCATTCTATCTTATCTATCTATCTATCTATCTATCTATCTATCTATCTAACTATCTATCTATCTATCTATCTACCAGTATCTATCTATATTATCAATCTATCATCTAATATCCATCTATTGTCCATTCTATCTTATCTATCTATCTATCTATCTATCTATCTATATTATCAATCTATCATCTAATATCCATCTATTGTCCATTCTATCTTATCTATCTATCTATCTATCTATCTAACTATCTATCTATCTATCTATCTACCAGTATCTATCCATATTATCAATCTATCATCTAATATCCATCTATTGTCCATTCTATCTTATCTATCTATCTATCTATCTATCTATCTATCTATCTATCTACCAGTATCTATCTATATTATCAATCTATCATCTAATATCCATCTATTGTCCATTCTATCTTATCTATCTATCTATCATCTATCTATCTATCTATCTATCTATCTATCTATCTATCTATCTATCTATCTAACTATCTATCTATCTATCTATCTATCTATCTATCTATCTATCTATCTATCTATCTACCAGTATCTATCCATATTATCAATCTATCATCTAATATCCATCTATTGTCCATTTCATCTTATCTATCTATCTATCCCCTGTGCTGGCAGTGGAATCCTGGGAGTTGAAGTCCATAAGTCTTCCCAAGGTTGGAAACCCATTCTAGACATTCGTGCATTTGAAATCCCTTACCTTCTTGTCGGTTTTCAGCCAGGCTATCGTGTCTTTAATCATGTACTGCAGCCCGAAAAAACCACGTTTCACGGAGTCCCAATGTCCGGCACACCAGGTCGAAGAGGTCCTTTCCTTTCCATTTCACCTGCACCAGGAAAAACAACGTTAGAAAGTTAGAAGATCCTCTTCTCGAACCAATGTTGCCTTCAGTTTGTCCTCAATTCCAGGTTGCTTCTCTCCTTCATTAGTTTCCATCTGTTGTCTCTTTGTCCTGTCTTCTGGTGCCTTTTTTTTGTCTTCTGCATGACAAGCAAGCACCAGAACATAAGACAAGAGCAAAAACATCTAAGGACAAGAAGCAACGGGTAGAAACTCATCAAGGAGAGAAGCAACTCAGAACTAAGGAGAAATTTCCTGACAGTGAGAACAATTAATCAGTGGAACAACTTGCCTCCAGGAGTTGTGGATGCTCCAACACTGGAAGTTTTTAAGAAGAGGTTGGATAACCATTTGTCTGAAGTGGTGTAGGGTTTCCTGCCTAAGCAGGGGGTTGGACTAGAAGACCTCCAAGGTCCCTTCCAACTCTGTTATTCTGTTAAGGCATGTCCGGGTAGAGGAGTAATTTACAGATATATGTCCTTAGGTATGGTGGTGCCCAATGTTTCCAAATGCTTAACAGGAATTTGGTTCGTTCTAAAGGATTAGCAAAGCCATTAACTAAAACCAGAGTCATCCAGAGGGATGCAAGACAAGAAACATTGCTTGGGGAAGGGTGAGGTTGGGGGGTACAATTGCATGGAAACAGAGAAGAAAATGCAAGAGTCCAAGAGCTTGGAAACCAGGCGAGATTCCTCAGCTTTGGTATCACAGTTTCCCCCCCCACCTCTTCAACAGGATCACCTGCAGAGCATCAATATTCATCCCGAAAGGTGATTTAAAAACCTGTTGTGCTTCGGTGTTATTCAATGCCGGGCAGTTGTGATCACACACCGCCCCCTTGCGATGACTTCTGGCTCCACAACGGCAAAGAGAGCGTTCCCGTCTCATGTCTCCTGCCCACCCACCCCCCAAACACACACTCTCTTTGTTTTTCCTCAGGCCCACCCCCGTGCAAATTCTTTTAGACACAAGGCTAAAGAGTACAGGTTGGCCAGAGTCGAGATGGACAGCAAACGAATCCAATCGAATCCATAAAAATAAAAAAAAAGTCTTCGGAAAACGAGGAGGAGGAGGAGGAGAAGAGGAAGGGGAAAGCGAAAGCGAAAGAGAAAGAGAGGAAGGGGAAGGGGAAGGGGAAAGAGAAGGGGAAGGAGGAGGAGGAGGAGGAGGAGGAGGAGGAGGAGGAGGAGGAGGAGGAGAAGAAGAAAAAGAAGAAGAAGAAGAAGAAGAAGAAGGAGAAGAAGAGGGAGAAGAAGAGGGAGAAGAAGAAGAGGGAGAAGAAGAAAAGGGAGAAGAAGGAAGGAGGAAGGAGGAAGAAGGAGGAAGGAGAAGGAGGAAGGAGGAAGAAGAAGGAGGAGGAAGAAGAAGGAGGAGGAGGAGGAGGAGGAGGAGGAGGAGGAGGAGGAGGAGGAGGAGGAGGAGAACTAAGACCAGGAATCTTGGCCCAAAATTCCAACTCTGCAGTAATTTAAGGAGCAATAAAGTCACGGGTTAAATCCTGATCCGAAACCTTCCTAATGGGTTAGAAGAGGGACAGAACTGTAAGGTTCAAGAGCATTCTCACATGCAAAGATGAACCTGCAGGAAAGATGTGGAGACTCTAGAAAGAGTGCAGAGAACAGCAACGAAGATGATTAGGGGACTTGAAGCCAAAACATATGAAGAACAGTTGCAGGAACTGGGTATGTCTTAGTTTGATGAAGAGAAGGATTAGGAGTGACATGATAGCAGTCTTCCAATATCTCAGGGGCTGCCCCAAAGAAGAGGGAGTCAAGCTATTCTCCAAAGCACCTTGAAGGCAGGACAGGAAGCAATGGGTGGAAACTAATCGAGGAGAGAAGCAATTAGAACTAAGGAGAAACTTCTCGACAGTGAGAACAATGAATCAGTGGAACAGCTTGCCACCAGAAGTTGTGAATGCTCCAACACTGGAAGTTTTTAAGAAGAGTTTGGACGTTTGAATAGCAATAGCCCTTAGACTTATATCCCGCTTCACAGCCCTCTCTAAGCGGTTTACAGAGTCAGCCTCTTGCCCCCCCAACAATCTGGGTCCTCATTTGACCCACCTCGGAAGGACGGAAGGCTGAGTCAACCTTGAGCCTGGTGGGATTCGTACTGCCAAGTTACAGGCAGCCGGCAGTCAGCAGAAGCAGCCTGCAGTACTGCACTCTAACCACTGCGCCACCGCGGCTCTTGAACGACATAGAGTCTCCCGTGCTTGAGCAAGGGGTTGGGCTAGATGACTTCCAAGGTCCCCTTCCAAACTCTTATCCGCCAGAACATCCCATCCTCATAAACATCAATCCGGGGACCACCGCAAATGCCACATTCTCTGCAGCTCTCCTCTAACCAGATTGAAGAATTGTGCACAAGCGACTCTTGCGTTTGTACAGAACCTGTACAAACTGTTGTACTGCAGCACCGAAGGCTGAGTTCAACACTTCGCGTGGTTAAACGGGGGATAAAATCAGTCCGGGGGGGAGGGAGGGAAGGAGGAAGGAAGGAGGGAGGGTGGACTTAATGTGACACACCAACCCTGCCGAGGGCGGCTTAATAAACCGCGGCTAAATAAACCACAATTAACACTGTGTTATTAACACAGCTGCCTGCAATTTCTGCTGGTTCGAATCTCTCCAAGGCTCAAGGTTGACTCAGCCTTCCATCCTTTCTAAGGTAGGTGAAATGAGGACCCAGTTTGTGGGGGCAATAAGCTGACTTTGTATAAAATAAACAAAAAGAATGAAGGCTATTGCTTAACGCATTGTAAGCCGCCCTGAGTCTCCGGAGAAGGGCGGCATATAAATCAAATTAAAAAAAAAAAAAAAAAATTAAGGCCACTTGGTGGTGAACCTCATCAGCGTGGCGAATGCAAACACCTTCTGTTTTTTTGGGGGGGTTTTTTTGCAAACGGCTCCGTTTCGTTCCTCACGTTCGGGTTAAGAAGACGGCGAGAAAGCGTGAGGACATTTGGATTCATAATTCATCAAAAGAGGCTTCTCACACTCCTCACGCCAATGTAGGGTTTTGGCGACGGTTTCTCTCCCCCCAAAAATCTCTCGACTGTCACTGCACTAAAGATCGACAAATCGAAGAGGCAGGGAAGGATAAGAGGCAGGCCGCGGAATATTTCATCCTTTGCTAAAGGGATGCTCGCAGGAAACGCAGGCAGAGGAAAAATTGCCTTTGCGTCCACGGATGCGGACCCCGATGCCCGGAGGAATTGGGTGTTTTCAAACGCCAGCTGTGTCCTTTTGCTAGCAAGGAGGACAGGGAGGGGAAGAGACCCCCCTCCCTTCCTTCCTTCCTTCCTTCCCTCCCTCCCTTGCCGGAATTCAGGCCCAGACTGCAAATGAAGTGCAGCCTTATGTAACCTGGTGCAAAGTCTCTAATGAAGTTCGGGGAAAAAAAAACATTAAAATGCTGCAGTTCTCGGGAACGGAGAGAGAGGGGAGGAGGAAGAAAGAAAAATTAAAAAAAAAATATCTCGGAAAGCCATTTGGGTGTTTGCTTCCAACGGCAAGAGCGTTTTCTAAGACGGCTTTCAAAGGCAGCCGTCGATCAGCATAGAGCCGGAAGGGACCTTGGAGGTCTTCTAGTCCAACCCCCCAGATCAAGCAGGAGACACTATACCCGTGATGGGGAACCTATCGCATGTGTGGCGGAAGTGGCAAACAGAGCCATCTCTCCAGAGATGCCAGCCGTCGCCCGTTGCCGTTCCGGGTTCTGGCGCGTATTCCACGTTCCGGCCAGCTGGTTTTCGCGCACGCGGGATCGGCGAAAACCGGAAGAGCAGCTCTCCGGTGTACATGCGTGCACTGGGAAGGTGATATTCTGGTTTCTGGCGCACACATGCACGCCGGCCAGCTGGTTTTCGTGCACGCATGCGTGCAAGTAACCGGAAGACCAGGTGACCGGCACACATGCCAAAAACTGGAAGCTCAGCTTCCCAGCACAGGTGCTCCCACACGTGCACGTCGGAGAACTGCTCTCCCAGTGTCTGGTGCTTCCCTGAGCGTGTGGGTGCTCCCGTTCCGGCACTTGGTGCGAAAAAGGTTCGCCAACACTGCCCTGTACCATTTATTCCAGTCTTTTTTTAAAAACTCCAGTGTTTGTGCATCTGGTGGCAAGCAGTTCCGCTGGTTGATTGTCCTCAGTGTCAGGAAGTTTCTCCTTAATTCCAGGTTGCTTCTCTCCGGAAAAAGGAGGCTTAAAAAGGTAAATAGAACGGGGGGGGGGGGGGACAGCTGTGCTGTGTGATTTAGATTCACTAGGAAGCCGGATTTCCTGCTTTCTAGCGAATATAAATCGTGCGACACAGCTGATCGTCGGAAATACCGACGTCGGACGAACTGGTAGCATTTTTTTTACTAATGGTTCGCCCAAACTGGTAGCTTTTATTACTATCGGTTCGCTTGAACCGGTGCGAATCGGTAGCATTGATCCAGCCCCAAGAAAGGAATTTAACCTTTAATATACCGTATTTTTTGGAGTATAAGACGCACCTTTTTCCCCCCTAAAAGGGGGTGAAAATTTAGGTGCGTCTTATACACCGAATGTAGCCCCGCCCACTCACCACTCACCCCACCCTTTGGCCTCTGCCTCGCAGCGGTTTACCTCCTTGCAAGCAAACAGCAAGAAGAAACAGCTCCTTTCAGCTTCAGCACAACTTAATTAGCACAAGTTGATTGGATCGGCCTCCCAACTCTCAGCTGTTTTGCCCAGGGGACTGCTGCTTGCTGCAAAAAGGTAAATTGCTGGAGTAGATTTTTTTTTTTTCCCTTGTGCTAATCAAGCTATGCTGAAAACGAAAATGAAAGTAAAGCAGGCTGTTTGCTGCAAGGAGGCAAAATTGCTCAGAGACAGAGGGAGATTTCTTTTTCTTCTTTTCCTCACCAAAAAAGATAGGTGCATCTTATACTCTGAAAAATACGGCCGTTCCAGGCAACTGACTATCTGTGGGTCTATCGAGGGATTAGACCTTCCTTCTCCCTCTGGACTTTTTTAAAGTGGGATAAATGACTTTAGTCCTCCTTTAATTGCTGGGGGGGGGGTGGGTTGTTTATTTTCTCCCGTTGGGACCTGCCCAGAAAAATCCAAGCCACTGATACGATAAAAGTACAAATTGACATCGACAATAACAAAAACGGTTAAGGTCCCTTTCTCAATGTAAGGTACGAGCGGTGATTGTAAATCACATTGAGGTCCACGTATTGATTCTCTGTCTTGCTGCTACCACCCTGAACGGATTGAGGACGGGATAACGGAGGCGAGGGACTTAATGAAGACGGGCTGAGCTTCCTGCATTTGATGGGCTCAGCAACCAGCGAAAACCCCCAACTCATGGTCAGTGATAGAATCGGTCCATTTTTTATTATTATTATTATTATTTTTAATTTGATTTATATGCCGCCCTTCTCCGGAGACTCAGGGCGGCTTACAATGCGCTAAGCAATAGCCTTCATTCTTTTGTATATTTATACAAAGTCAGCTTATTGCCCCCACAATCCGGGTCCTCATTTTACCTACCTTAGAAAGGATGGAAGGCTGAGTCAACCTTGAGCCTTGGCGAGATTCGAACCTGCAGTAATCGCAGGCAGCTGGTCTTAATAACCAGCTTAATAATAGGGTACCTTAGACCACTGTACTACCAAGGCTCTTGGTAAGCCCGCCTGCTTACCATCATTCTTGGTAGAGGGAGAAAACTTGCCAGTGAAGGAAAAAAAAAATTTACGGTAGGAAACGGGAATTAAAATGCAAGGCTCCAGATCTAATACAGAAAAATGGATTGGGGGAAGATCACCCTGATGCTACAATCCCCAACCAAAATATACTGCCTTAGAGGAGGACCCATCATGGAGTGACGTGGTGGCCTAGAGGTGGAGCTCTCACCTCACAATCAGGAGGTTGTGAGTTCGATCCTAGGTAGAGGCAGATATTTCTCTCTCTCTGGGCACAATGAGAATATATCTGCTGAACAAAACTCCGCTCTGGCAACAAGAAGGGCATCCGGCCATTAAAAAGACTCTGCTAGCTCTAGACTCCAACCGGAAAGGATTATGGGGTCGTTAAAAGAAAAAAGAAAAGAAGACGACCCATCATTGAACAGCAAGACTGTAAGATGTTCTAGATCAGGGGTCCCCAACCCTTGGGCGGTGTACCGGCACTGGGTCGCGGCATGCCAGAAACCGGGCCGCGCAAACAAACAAAGCCCCATCCGCGGGATGCAGGCAGCACGCAAAACCGCACCCCTTCCTTCCAGTCTGTGGAAAATCCACTCTTCACGAAACCGGTCCCTGGTGCCCCAAAGGTTGGGGGTCGTCGCTATTCTAGGGGGCACAAGGCGAGTTCCCCGCTCCCCCGGTGGCTCCTCTTTAACTGGACGGTCCCCCGAGAACTCCTGGCAGGAATACAAATGTTCTCTTAACGGGTAGCCTTGTCATATTCCATTAGCCTTATCTTAACATGGCTTGTTAGCTATATTTGCAAGTCCCCGGAAGGATACGTGAACAAATTCCCTGATTAGAGGGAGGCTAAGTGATGCGGCGGCTAACATTTTTGCAGGTATTGCGGGATTTACGATCTTGGCTAAATGCAACCGGCTCTCTCATAATTTATCAGCGCGGAAATGTTTTTAAGTAAACGGGAACAGGTACTTAAAAGCGGGGGTGGAAAGAAATTGGGGGGGGGGGAAAGCTTTGATTCAGGTTGTTGGCAGATCCGTGATTGGAAGGGTGGGGGGGAAAGGGGGGAATCTATTAAGAGGGTGTACATTATTTATTAACCTGCGACAGGCGTCATTTGCCATTGGCAGGCGCGGGGAACATGACAATCTATACGGGCGCAGTGTCCTTCCTGCAAGCGACGTCTTAATTGCTCCTCTGGCAATTACAATGATGAAGCCCTGGAAAATTATCACAGGGAGGAAGACCAGGAGATCAAACGCAAAAGCAGAGGAACAACTCACCCAAAAGAACAGCCTGTACCAAACTGTGTTCTAATTGGTGGGGTTTTGGGTTTTGTTTTTCTTTTGGAAGAGCCGAGATAAAGTTCAAAGTTACAACGGCCGCTGAGAAATGTGACTTAACGACCGTTTTTCACAGTTCGTTACGACTTTTGCAGGTCGTTGTCAGGCCTGGGAGCCATCTTTGGCCTTGGGCCTTCAGGCCTGCCGCATTTCGTACGGTGGGAAACTGGGAGGGGGCAGGGGTGGGCTGCTGGGGGTTCGTAGGGGTTCGGGAGAACCTCTAGCTAAGATTCTGTGCAATTGGGAGAAACTCCTCCCCCCAAAATCCCACTCCTGGCTGGCCCCACCCACCCTGCCCCGCCCATCCCAGGAGTCCCCACGCGGCCCATTTTGGATGCAGGTAAGTGCAGGGCGCGCAGAGGCTCAGGGAGGGCGAAAAAGGGCCTACCAGAAGTTCAGGAAGGCCAGGCCCATTTCCGGCCTCCAGAGGGCCTCCGGAGCCTGGGGAGGCTGTTTTAGCCCTCCCGGATGCTCAAGGAAAGCCTCCAGAGCCTGGGGAGGCCATTTTCGCCATCCTGGAGGCTCGAGGAAAGCCTCCAGAGCCCAGGGAGGGCAAAAAGCCCACCCCTCACCGCGGTGCAGGAGGCTAACTAGGCCACGCCTACTATGCCCACCATGGCCACGGCTACCCAGCAAGCAGGCAGTGAACCCCTTGCTAAAATTTTTGAAGCTCATCCCTGGGAAGGGGGATTGTATGGAGCATGGGTGATATATAGTCATAATCTTGGACCGCTGCTTGGAAAGCCTATGCTCCTAGTCCTCAGTGAGGTGCTTCTGCTGAGCCTCCTTCTCGGTCAGATCCAATTTGAGCTGAGCTGTTTTGCCAACTCTTTCTCCTGGTGGCTGCTTAGCTCTAATAAGTGCTTCCTATTGGGGCCCTAAGGAGCCCGGATGGGTGGGCAGGCGAGGAGTGGCTGGCAGGGGAGGGGTGAGAGAGGCCGGCGAGGCACCCCTCAATGTGAATGACATCAAGTTGGCCACGCCTACCCAGTCACATGACCACCTAGCCACCCCCACCCAGCCGGGTCATTAGGTATTTCATATAAGTCGTCCGCGGGATTTAAAATTATGAATTTAGTGGTCCCTGAGGCCCGAAAGGTTGGGGACCCCTGGACTCCAAACTCCCTTCCAAACTCTGTTATTCTGTTAAATCTGATTTCACTCCGAAATAATTTATTAAAGTTAGACGTCACACAATTCTCCGCGACTCCGGGGCAGCTCAGAACAGTCAAAGAAACGACAATTAAAAACACAAGGAAATCAGCAAGGATGAATGAATATTTCATCTTTCTGCTTGCTGATAGCCAAGTGGGCTGTTAAATATTACAAAGGAGCTTTCCTTCTCCTGCCGATTCATTTCCTGAGAATCTACACTTCTTAATCTCATCCTCTTCGTTCATCTAGCAGGATAATATGATTAGCTTTGAAAGCCCTCGCAAAGGAGGCGCGCTGAGTGGGTGGCGTTCGGGTAGGCGGCGGCATAAGAGAGTGATGAAGCACGCCCAAAGTTAAGAAGAGCGGTTAGGGGTGGATATACGTCTCCAAAGTGAAGATCTTAAAAGTCCCAACTTTCTGGCGGAAATAGCATCAAGGCAATTAAAATCTGAGCAAGTCCGGTTGTTAAGACTCACTGCTAGAATAGTGGACTGGATGCGAGGCAGATCTGAAAACTTTGCATTATAGAAAAAATCAGAAAAATAATAACCATGAATCATGCCGTTCATCCAGGCAGAGATGTTTGACAGACCGTATTTACCAAGGGAAATGGGGGTGGGCGAGGAATATTGCAAATAGAACAGGGAGAAGGAGAAGAGGAGGAGAAGGAGAAGCGAGGAGGAGGAGAAGAGGAGGAGAGGAGGAAGAAGGAGGAGGAGGAGGAGAAGGAGCAGAGGAGGAGGAGGAGAAGGAGGAGGAGGAGAAGGAGAAGGAGGAGGAGAAGGAGAAGAGAAGGAGAAGGAGAAGGAGAAGGAGGAGGAGGAGAAGAAGGAGGAGGAGGAAGAAGGAGGAGAAGAAGGAGAAGGAGAAGGAGAAGGAGAAGAAGGAGGAGGAGGAGAAGGAGGAGGAGAAGGAGGAGGAGAAGGGAGGAGGGAGAAGGAGAAGGATGAAGAAGGGGGAGAAGGAGAAGGAGAAGGAGGAGAAGAAGGAGGAGAAGGAGAAGAAGAGGAGGAGGAAGAAGGAGGAGGAGGAAGATGAAGAAGGCGGAGGAGAAGGAGGAGAAGAAGAGGAGGAGGAAGAAGGAGGAGGAGGAGGAGGATGAAGAAGAAGAAGGAGGAGGAGGAGAAGGAGAAGGAGAAGAAGAGGAGGAGGAGGAGGAGGAGGAGGAGGAGGAGGAGGAGGAGGAGGAGGAGGAGGAGGAGGCAGCACTGGAAGAATATCTGAAGGACAGCGAAGACGCACTAAAACTGAATTCCTCGAGTAATGACTACAACTGAGCCCAAAAAATTGATGTCGCTAAGCGAAATGTTTCTTAAGCGAGCTTGCCCCCCGTTTTACGACTTTTCTTGCCACCGTTGTTAAGCGAATCGTCGCATTAGTTAAATTAGTAAGCCAGTGGTTGTGAATTTGGATTTCCCCATCAATTCCCAGAATTCCCCAACCAGTGTAAAGTTGGGAATTCTGGGAATTAAATCCACAAGTCTTTAAAAGTGGTCCAAGTTGGACATCCTTATTTTACAATTTAAGGAAAAGCAACTCCTAAACAACTATTATTATTATTATTATTATTATTATTATTATTATTATTAGTCTTTTAATGACCCCGTAATCCTGTAAATCACCCCCCATCCGGGCGGGGGGGGGGGGATCAACTGAATGGAGCTGAGTATTTACTGGCCGGATGCCCTTCCTGTCGCCAATGCAGAGTTGGCAGCAGATAATTACATACCCTGATCCCCTTCCCTCTGCCAGGAGGCCGCGGAGAAGCAAGCAAATAAAACATTTATATTCCTCCCTCCCATTTCAATTCTGCCACAAAGAGATGTCAAAATAGACAGATAAAGAGCGACTTATCTGGGCCGCGGACGGAAGGCGTGAAAAACTATTTTTATTTTCTTATGCTGCATGACAACCCGATAAATGACTTTTTAATTAAAAGCCATTTCTGCTAATCCACCAAGGAGATACTGTAAACAGCGTTTAAGGCACCAGAACAAAACCTCTTCGCTTGTTCCGTGTAGATACGCAAGTGTGGCTAAAACACGGGGACTCACACTCTGCTAATAGCGTAGAAAAAGGGTTAGGGTAGACCAGAAAATGAAACCAAGGGGGGGAAAAGGTAAAAAACTAGGGTGCTTATGCAATGTTGGGATTTAAATTTGCAACGTCGGTGTCTTCCAAGAGCCTTCTATATCAGGATTATACTGTATATAAGATTGTTACTGAAGACGATTCTGGTTAACCAGAATCTGGTTAACCAATAACAAGGATATTGTTGCCGTAGCTCTCCTTCGGATATGCAAGGTGGGCAGCAAATAAATTCGGTAACAACAACAATAATAATCATAATGTGATGATGCCTCTAACACCGTCAAACGTTCCCAGTTACCTCTCCCAGGTCCTTGGGAAGGACTTGACAGGTGAATAAAAATGCCAAAATCAGTCTAAACACCTGGCTGACGGAAAGCAAAGGAAATACCGATGGGGATAGAACAGAACAGAATAAATATTGGAATGTAGAATAGAATAGAATAGAATAGAATAGGCAATAGAATAGAATAGAATAGAATAGAATAGAATAGAATATGGAATGGAAATAGAGTAGAGTAGAGTAGAGTAGAGTAGAGGTAGAGTAGAGTAGAATAGAATAGAATAGAATAGAATAGAATAGAATAGAATAGAATAGAATAGAATAGAATATGGAATGGAAATAGAGTAGAGTAGAGTAGAGTAGAGTAGAGTAGAGTAGAGTAGAATAGAATAGAATAGAATAGAATAGAATAGAATAGAATAGAATAGAATAGAATAGAATATGGAATGGAAGTAGAGTAGAGTAGAGTAGAGTAGAATAGAATAGAATAGAATAGAATAGAATAGAATAGAATAGAATAGAATAGAATAGAATAGAATAGAATAGAATAGAATAGAATAGAATAACAGAGTTGGAAGGGGACCTTGGAGGTCTTCTAGTCCAACCCCCTTCTCAGGCAGGATACCCTACACCACTTCAGAAAAATGGTTATCCAACATCTTCTTAAGAACTTCCAGTGTTGGAGCATTCACAACTTCTAGTGGCAAGTTGTTCCACTGGTTAATTGTTCTAACTGTCAGGAAATTTCTCCTTAGTTCTAAGTTGCTTCTCTCCTTGATTAGTTTCCATCCATTGCTTCTTGTCCTGCCTTCAGGGGCTTTGGAGAATAGCTTGACTGCCTCTTCTTTGGGGCAGCCCCTGAGATATTAGAAGATGCTATCATGTCTCCCCCTGGTCCTTATTTCCATCAAACTAAACATACCCAGGTCCTGCAACCGTTCTTCATATGTTTTAGCCTCCAGTCCCCTAATCCTCTTTGTTGCACTTCTCTGCGCTCTTTCCAGTCTCTCCACATCTTTTTTACCTAGCATGCAATCTCCAAATATCTGGACCACTCCTTGGACAATATCGGCATTGACCAAAATCCCCATCGCTCAATTGCAAAAGGCAGCTTTCCTCGGAAGAGCTTACATCCTGCGACAATATCCGTAACCCCGTCAAACATCCACACCTGCCTATCCCAGGTTCGTGGGAAGGACTCGACAGGTGGATGAAAAATGCCAAATCCAGTCTCAACATCCAGCTGACTCGGGAAAGAAGAACCATAATAACCAGAAATCAAGAGATAGCACAGGTAGTCCTCGACTTACGACCCCAACTGAGCCCCAAAACGTCTGTGGCTAACCGAGACATTTGTTAAGCGAGTTCTGCCTCACCTTACGATCTTGCTTCCTACGGTTGTTGAGTGAATCATTGCAGTTGTTTTAAGTCAGTCACACGGACGTAAAATGAATTTGGTTTCCCCGTTGACTTGCCTCGTCGGGAGGTCGCAAAAGGGGGAAATCACATGACACCCCCCCCAGGACACTGAAACCGACATTAAGTACATGCCAGTTGCCAAGCACTGAATTTTGATCACGTGACTGTGGGGCAACCGTTGTAAGTGTGAAAAATTGTAAGTCCCTTTTTTCAGCTCCGTTCTTTGAACCGTTGCTTACTCAAACTGTTGCACTGTGTTTCCCTGAAAATAGGACTGGGTCTTATATTAATTTTTGCTCCAAAAGATGCATTAGGGCTTATTTTCTGGTTAGGTCTTATTTTGGGGAAAATATGGGCTAACAATCTTAATTGGGGCTTATTTTGAGGGGGGGGTTATATTACGAGCATTCTGAAAAATCATGCTAGGGCTTATTTTCCGGTTGAGTCTTATTTTCGGGGAAATACGGTACTAAATGCCTCTGTTTGGCTGACAATCTTAACTGGGGTTTATTTTGGGGGGGTAGGGCTTATATTACGAGCATCCTGAAAAATCATGCTAGGGCTTATTTTCCGGTTGAGTCTTATTTTCGGGGAAATATGGTACTAAATGCCTCTGGCTGACAATCTTAACTGGGGCTTATTTTGGGGGGTAGGGCTTATATTACGAGCATCCTGAAAAATCATGCTAGGGCTTATTTTCCGGTTGGGTCTTATTTTCGGGGAAATACGGTACTAAATGCCTGTTTGGCTGACAATCTTAACTGGGGTTTATTTTGGGGGGTAGGGCTTATATTACGAGCATCCTGAAAAATCATGGTAGGGCTTATTTTCCGGTTGGGTCTTATTTTCGGGGAAATACGGTACTAAATGCCTCCGTTTGGCTGACAATCTTAACTGGGGCTTATTTTGGGGGGTAGGGCTTATATTACGAGCATCCTGAAAAATCATGCTAGGGCTTATTTTCCGGGTTGAGTCTTTATTTTTGGGGAAATACGGTACTAAATGCCTCTGTTTGGCTGACAATCTTAACTGGGGCTTATTTTGGGGGGTAGGGCTTATATTACGAGCATCCTGAAAAATCATGCTAGGGGTTATTTTCCGGTTGGGTCTTATTTTTGGGGAAATACGGTACTAAATGCCTCCATTTGGCTGACAATCTTAACTGGGGCTTATTTTGGGGGGTAGGGCTTATATTACAAGCATCCTGAAAAATGCTAGGGCTTATTTTCCGGTTGGGTCTTATTTTCGGGGAAATACGGTACTAAATGCTTCCGTTTGGCTGACAATCTTAACTGGGGCTTATTTTGGGGGGGTAGGGCTTATATTACGAGCATCCTGAAAAATCATGCTAGGGCTTATTTTCCAGTTGGGTCTTATTTTCGGGTAAGTGGAGGACTCCCTTGTATCGCACTAAATCCATCCAATTTGTTGTGTGTGTCCCACCGCTTTTAAAACCACAACCAAGGTATTTACCTCGCAGTTGAATTCCATTTCGGCATCCATGGTAATAATCCGAACGGTGAAGGTTTTGGGCTGCTTCCTTTTCAGAGAGCTGAAACTCATGCGGGAGGCGATGGCCCCAGCCATGGCGAATCCCTTAAGGCGTCACCCTATGCCAAGGGGGTAGGTACCCTGTCCCTTCTCTGGGGGAAGGTCCAAAGGGGGGGGGAAGCGGGAAAGAGGAACTAGGAGCCACACAACCCACGATTTAGATGCCACGCAGGTGGATCAAACACAAGCAACTCCAAAATACCAGCCAGCTTGTCCGGAGTTTTTCTATGAGAAAAAGATGAGGAGGGGTCAAACTCTCCCCCTTTAACATGTTTCCAAGATGTGATTCTTTATCCGCCTCTGGTTCTCCTCGCCGATGGGAGTAGGGGAAAAAAAAAGGAGGAAGAAAAAAAGGAAACGCGCACCCCCGTTCAAAGCAGGGCGGCACCCTAAATTGCAAAAACCTTAGAAGGGCTCTTTGGGGTTTTGATAGGAACCTTCCTGCATTGTTTTCTGCTCAGCAAACTTGCAAACTTCTAAAGGAAAAAATATATATACTGGAAAGCAAATTGGGATTAACTGGGGGGGGGGTGTTACGGGACTGGCATAATTCAGATGCCTGCCGATGGGCGAGTTTGGCACAGGAGGAAAAGGGAACAGCGCCCCGCCCCCCCCCCCAAATTTATTTGGGAAAGTGTCTAAAAAATCTGAAAACCAGTCAGATTTTGAGCTGGGCAAGGAAATGGGATCCTTTTCAAAGGCTTTCTATCTTCTCTACTTTGTGGGAGGGGAGGGCAAAAAGCTGCCCCTCCAAGACAGATTCCTGGAAAGCGGGGAGGGAAATCCAGAGCCGAAGGGACCTGGTGAAAAAGAGAAGTCGGGTTAGTAAGAGTGAAAGAACATGGATTGATTGATTTACAGGACCTGGGAAGCTTTCAAGCCACCTCCAGGAGAAACAAGCCTAGATTAACAAGCATCGCTTCCCAAGCCATCATCCCATTCGGACACCCCACCCCCCCACCCCCAGCCAGGAAACCAAGGAGGAGAACAAAATGGGGGGAAAAGAATATTATCAATTTTGCAATTTCGTTTTCTTTTCCTCTCTAGATGAGGAGGGAGAAATAAGATTGGGGGAGGGGTGAGAAAGACCCAAGCAAGAAAAGGGACACTGTTTAAAAGGGGGTGGGGGGTGGAGGGGCTTATTGAATTTAATTCTGGAGAGGGAGGAGGGAAATAAAGGGCCTGGGGGCTTCCAGAGACCCCAAATCCAGTCTTCCCAAGACTTATTGGGAGGGGGGGAGGGAGCTCTCAATGCCAATATATAAATAGGTGGGGTGGGGTCTTCAGGAAGGCAAGAGAGAAAGCTCTCAATGCCAATATACAAATATATGGGGTAGGGGCTTCAAGGTGGCAAGGGGGGAAAGCTTTCAATGCCAATATATATAGATATATGGGGTGGGGGCTTCAGCAAGGGAGGGAGGAGCTCTCAATGCCAATATATAAATAGGCGGGGTGGGGGCTTCAGGAAGGCAAGGGGGGAAACCTCTCAATGCCAATATATATAGATATATGGGGTGAGGGGCTTCAGGAAGCTCTCAGTGCCAATATATATATAGATATATGGGGTCGGGGGCTTCAGGAAGGCAAGGGAGGGAGAGAGCTCTCAATGCCAACATAAAATATATGGGGTGGGGGGCTTCAAAGTGGCAAGGGGGGGAAAGCTCTCAATGTCAATATATATAGATATATGGGGTGAGGGGCTTCAGGAAGCTCTCAATGCCAATATATATATATAGATATATGGGGGTGGGGGGCTTCAGGAAGGCAAGGGAGGGAGAGAGCTCTCAATGCCAACATAAAATATACGGGGTGGTGGCTTCAAAGTGGCAAGGGGGGGAAAGCTCTCAATGTCAATATATATAGATATATGGGGTGGGGGGCTTCAGGAAGCTCTCAGTGCCAATACATATATAGATATATGGGGTGGGGGGCTTCAGGAAGGCAAGGGAGGGGGAGAGCTCTCAATGCCAACATAAAATATATGGGGTGGGGGGCTTCAAAGTGGCAAGGGGGGAAAGCTCTCAATGTCAATATATATAGATATATGGGGTGGGGGGCTTCAGGAAGCTCTCAGTGCCAATATATATATAGATATATGGGGTGGGGGGCTTCAGGAAGGCAAGGGAGGGAGAGAGCTCTCAATGCCAACATAAAATATACGGGGTGGGGGCTTCAAAGTGGCAAGGGGGGAAAGCTCTCAATGTCAATATATATAGATATATGGGGTGGGGGGCTTCAGGAAGCTCTCAGTGCCAATATATATACAGATATATGGGGTGGGGGGCTTCAGGAAGGCAAGGGAGGGGGAGAGCTCTCAATGCCAACATAAAATATACGGGGTGGGGGCTTCAAAGTGGCAAGGGGGGGAAAGCTCTCAATGTCAATATATATAGATATATGGGGTGGGGGGCTTCAGGAAGCTCTCAATGCCAATATATATACAGATATAATGGGGTGGGGGGGCTTCAGGAAGGCAAGGGGGGAGGGGGGAGCTCTCAATATCAATATATGGGGTGGGGGCTTCAAGGTGGGGGGGGCTCCTTGTAATTGGGGGAGGGGGCTTCCTATTGTCAATGTGTGTCCCTTTATAAGGGGGAGGCAGCCATAAAATAGAGGGGGGGAGGGTCTCCAAGGGGCCTGGGGGGGGGGCTTTTATGGAGCCTATGAGGGGGGAGGGGCTTCTATGGGGGGGGGAGGAAGGGTTTGAAGGGGGGGGTCGCGCCCAGGGGGGGGTCCAGGGACCTTCCCGCGAGGAATGGGGGTAGGGAGGAGGCCCCCCCGCCCCAATAATGAGGGGGGGGCTCTAGGGGACGGAGGGGGGGGTCTCTCCTCGGGGTGCCTCGCCACCCTCCCCCGCCCCCCCCCCGCGCTGAAACGCTCCCCTCACCTCGGCCACCACAGCCTAACCTGCCACTCCTCGCCCCTCGCTTCTCATTGGCGGAGGAAGGGGCATAGGCCCGCCTCCGGAGGCGGGGCGCCGCGGTTCCGACCGCCCCACTCGGTCCTTAGGGACGTCGAGCGGGGGAGGACAACGCAGCAGTTCCGGTTGCCGAGCGACGGTCGCCATTTGCGGGGCGACAAGCCGCGGCCCCCGCCGGACTCACCCCTTTTTCTCCGGAAATTTTTGCCGTGCCCAGTTTCGGCTTTTTAAGGGCCGCCGTTGATGCGGCGGCTTTTTTTTTACGGCGGGTCTCTCTCTCTCTCCCGCGACCCACCACCCTCAGCGCGTTCCTAAAAGAACCGGAAAGGTGGAGGCGAGTGGAAAGTCGCCGCAGCCCTTCATCGAAATGACGTAGGGAGGGATGGATTGGTAGGTACGCTTGTCTATCCGCGTGAACGGCCCTCCCTCTTGCAATGAGCATAGACGTGAGAGAGGCAGACCGCCCCCTTGCCTTTCCGTAAAGGAAAGAAGAGAGGTTAGAGATGGCGCGGCCTTGAGCGCCCTCTAGTGCAAGAAATGGAGAAGGGAGGAAAAAAGTGCAGGCGGAAGTTATGAGAATGAACTCGTGTTATGCATTCACACAACACACCGAACCGTAAAAACTAAATGAATGGGCTGAGTTAAATTAAGCCAAAGGACCCACTGAATCAAACGAGGACTGCAAAAAACAAAAATGCAATTAACCAATAGGGGGCAGCAGAGTCCATGTTTTCTCCATCTCTGCCTTTTCCCCTTAGTGGTGATTGGGAAATCTTCAAGCCAGGTTCTCTAAACTTGGTTAAAGTGAGTTGTGCAAAACTAACCTGGATAGTGTGGGTTGTGTGAAGGAAGCTCGCAGGGTTGTTGTTTTTAATCATTTTATTTATTTTCAGTTTCGACTTATTAAAAGCAAAGGCACGTCAGAACGATGAAAAACCACAGACGGATAATCGGTTGTGAAGTATAAATACACATCCCCCTTTGCTTTAGTCTGGAATTCATATGTTTAAACCATAGTTGAATAAATGAACCGTAATTAGCTGGCTTCAGAACGTTGCATCCTTGCAACGCTACAATGTCCAGACTGGGGTTTGCCTTGTTCACAATGCCAAATTTAAAATTGCCCCATTCCATGGCTTAATCTGCTCTTTGAAGCCAGCGCCATCTGGAAAGAGCTTTGCCAGTTTGTTTTGGACTCCGAAAATGCAAAATACTGGCTTTTAAATAACATAGGAAACGATAAGCAAAAGAAATCTCATTATGGCTCGAGGTGCAAATCTGGTCAGTGGTCTTAATGCACCCAAAAAAATAATAAAAAAAAAAAATAGAACAGATGTTCCCAGCTAAGAGCACTTAATTTGCAGCATTTTTAAGCCATTACGTCTCTTCCCTCATTAACTTGGAGGGGGAAATAAATCTATGAAGTAGCGCTAAATAATATTGAGAACTTTTTTTTTTTTAATTAAATTTGATTTATATGCCGCCCTTCTCCGAAGACTCAGGGCGGCTTACAATGTGCTCAGCAATAGCCTTCATCCTTTCGTATATTTATACAAAGTCAGCTTCTCTTTCTTTCTTTCTTTCTTTCTTTCTTTCTTTCTTTCTTTCTCTTTTCTTTTTTTTTTTATTTGATTTATATGCCGCCCTTCTCCGGAGACTCAGGGCGGCTTACAATGCGTTAAGCAATAGCCTTCATACTTTTGTATATTTATACAAAGTCAGCTTATTGCCCCCACAAACTGGGTCCTCATTTCACCTACCTTAGAAAGGATGGAAGGCTGAGTCAACCTTGAGCCTTGGAGAGATTCGAACCTGCAGTAATTGCAGGCAGCTGGTCTTAATAACCAGCTTAATAACAGGGTGCCTTAGACCACTGTACTACCAAGGCTCTTCAGATAAACTTTGCTTATCCCAATCAATCAAAGCTTTGGCAACCACGATCACGCAGCAAAGCTTGGGGAGAATTAACCTTTTCTTTGCGACAATGTGTGTGGGGTCAAACTAGCACAGGGGTCGGCAACCTTAAACACTCAAAGAGCCACAAAGGTCCTAACTAGAAGCCCCCATTCAATTCTGGAGCCAACCGGAAGTCCGGTTCCCCCCATCATAGTCTCCTCCTAGCGCGGCATCCTTTTTCCTCTACCTGTCCTAACCGAAAGCCCTATCAATGGTGGAGCCGACCAGCAACAGGGAGCCACAGCAGAGGGATGAAAGAGCCACATGCGGCTCCAGAGCCGCAGGTTGCTGACTCCTGAACTAGCCTGTTTATTTCCCGACGTTGAAATCTACGCTGGTGGATTAATCAATAACTACAAAAGTAAAATTCAACAGGTTAAGTTAAGAATATTGTAGACATCGTGAACTGATCCTCTTTAGGCTGCCCGAGCCTCGGTGGCTGAAGTTTTACGCAACGTGTGAATCCGGCATCCTGGGTTAAATAGCAAGCTAAGATTATGCAAACCTAACAGCACGCCCCCCACCCCAAAAAAGTTTCACTGCCAAGAACTGACTCCTAAACTAACTATTGTGTTTCCCCAATAATAAGACCCTGTCTTATATTTTTTTTGAACTCCGAAATAAGCGCTTGGCCTTATTTTCAGGGAGGTCTTATTATTTTGGGGCGCATGGAGGAAACCAGAGGAAATGGCGGGGACTGGCTGCACATGTGTTTAAATATTTTCGGGGAGGGTTTATTTTCAGGGGGGAGCTTATTTTATTATTATTATTATTATTTATTTATTTATTTGATTTGTATGCCGCCCTATCTCCATAGGACTCAGGGCGGCTCACAACAATTAAAATCAAACCAGATAAAACATGTTAAAACCTGAAAACTTGGCTGTTCAAACAAATAGGCTGACTCTGATTCCGGGGTTTTATTATTTACTATTAATTAGTTATTTGGTTTAAAATGGGATTTTATTGTACTTGTTTCTTAACTGTGTTTGCCGCCCTGAATCCTTCGGGAGAATGGCGGCATATAAATACATGTAATAAATAAATAAATAATAAATAAATAAATAAATAAATAAAATACATAAACATATTAAAATAATCCAAACCCCATCAATCCAGGCTGGGCAATTTGTACAGCCATGTTTTTAATTCGCGGTGGAAGGTGCTTTTCTTCTTCTTCTTCTTCTTCTTCTTCTTCTTCTCCTCCTCCTCCTTCTTCTCCTCCTTCTTCTTCCTCCTCCTCTTCTCCTTCTACTCCTTCTCCTTCTTCCTCCTCCTCTTCTCCTTCTTCTTCTCCTTTTCCTTCTCCTCCTTCTCCTCCTTCTCCTCCTCCTCCTTCTTCTTCCTCCTCCTCCCCTCCTCCTCCTCCTCTCCTCCTTCTCCTTCCTCCTCCTTCTTCTTCCTCCTCCTCTCCTCCTCCCCTCCTCCTCCTCCTTCTTCTCCTTCTCCTTCCTCCTCCTCTTCTTCTTCCTCCAACTCTCCTCCTCCTCCTCTCCTCCTCCTTCTTCTTCTTTCTCCTCCTCCTCCTCCTCCTTCTTCTTCTTTCTCCTCCTCCTCCTCCTCCTCCTCTCTGCAAACCCCACTCCCTTTTGGCACTGATGATGTTAGCTAGTTGGGTAGTGAAAGAAAACCACCAAGGTCAGAGAGCCTCAAGGACCCCACAGTCCTCCTCCTCCTCCTCCTCTTCTTCTCCTTCTTCCTCCTCCTCCCTTCTCCCTTCTCCTTCTCCTTCTTCCTCCTCCCTTCTTCCCCCTTCTCTTCTTGCACTGCTACCTAGTTTGGGTCGTGAAGCATCTGCCAGAAATCCACCCAGCTCAGAGAGCACCAAGGACCCCCCCCCAGTCCTCCTCCTCCTCCTCCTCCCTGGAAACCCTTCTCCCCGTCGCCCTGATGCTGTTCCCTAGTTGGGCAAGGCAACGTCTGCCAGCAAAGCCTCAGCCCTGAGCAAGCCCAGCCCAGGGGAGGAGGGGAGGGGAGGGGAGGGGAGGAGGATGGGCAGCGCAGAGCCCCTCCCTCGCCCGCCCGGGGTTGGCTGCTGCAGCCCGGCCGCCTCGCTCGGTCCGCCCCGCGCCGGGCAGGAGGCGCAGGCGAGCGAAGATGGCGACGCGGGCAGGCAGCCTCCCGGCCCGGCACTGGCTGCGGACCCTGCGCTGGGGAGACCCCCGGCCCGGAGCCCGGTGAGATTCCCTCCCCTCCCCTCCCTTGCCTTCCTCCTCCTCCTCCTCCTTTTTCTCCTTCTCTCCTTTCTTTCTTTCTTTCTTTCTTTCCCTCCTCCTCGTGACTCCAGCAGCCCCTGCGCTCTCCTCCTCCTCCTCTTCCTTTTTCTCCTTCTGTTCTTTCTCCTCCTCTTCCTTTTTCTGCTTCTCCTCTTTTTCCTCCTCTTCCTTTTTCTCCTTCTGTTCTTTCTTTCCCTCCTCCTCCTCCTCCTCCTCCTCTTCCTTTTTCTCCTTCTCTCCTTTCTTTCTTTCTTTCTTTCTTTCCCTCCTCCTCCTCCTTGTGACTCCAGCAGCCCCTGCGCCCTCCTCCTCCTCTTCCTTTTTCTCCTTCTGTTCTTTCTCCTCCTCTTCCTTTTTCTGCTTCTCCTCTTCTTTCTTTCCCTCCTTCTCTCCTTCCTCGTCTTTCTCTTCCTCTCCTTCTCCTTCCTTTTCCTCCTCCTCCTTTTTCTCCTTCTTTCTTTCTTTCTTTCCCTCCTCCTCCTCCTCCTCCTCTTCCTCCTCGTGACTCCAACCGGCCCTGCACTCCCCTCCTCCTCCTCCTTTTTCTCCTTCTGTTCTTTCTCCTCCTCCCTGTGACTCCAGCAGCCCCTGCGCTCTCCTCCTCCTCTTCCTTTTTCTCCTTCTCCTTTTCTTTCTTTCTTCTCCTCTTCTTCTTCCTCCTTCTCCCCTTCTTCCTTTTCCTCCTCCTCCTCCTCCCCGTGATTCCAGCAGCCCCTGCGCTCTCCTCCTCCTCCTCCTCCTTTTTCTCCTTCTTTCTTTCTTTCTCCTCCTCTTCCTTTTTCTTTCTCTCCTCCTCGTGACTCCAGCAGCCCCTGCGCCCTCCTCCTCCTCTTCCTCTTTCTCCTTCTTTCTTCCTCTCTTCCTTTTTCTGCTTCTTCTCTTCTTCCTTTTCCTCCTCCTCGTGACTCCAACCGGCCCTGCACTCCCCTCCTCCTCTTTCTTTTTCTCCTTCGGTTCTTCCTCCTCCTCCCCGTGACTCCAGCAGCCCCTGTGCTCTCCTCCTCTTCCTTTTTCTCCTTCTCCTCTTCTTTCTTTCCCTCCCTCCTCCTCTCCTTCCTCGTCTTTCTCTTCCTCTTCCTCTCTTTCTCCCCTTCTTCCTTTCCCCCCCTCCTCCTCCTCGTGACTCCAGCAGCCCCTGCGCTCTCCTCCTCCTCTTCCTTTTTCTCCTTCCCTTCTTTCTTTCTTCCTCTCTTCCTTTTCCTCCTCCTCCTCGTGATTCCAGCTGGCCCTGCACTCTCCTCCTCCTCCTCTTTCTGTTTCTCCTTCTCTCCTTCTTTCTTCCCCTCCTCTTCCTCTTCTTTACTTCTTCCTCCTCTTCCTCCTCCCCCTGCCCCCGCCTCCAGCAGCCCGGCTCTGCACTCTCCTCCTCCCCTTTCTTTTTCTCCTTCTCTTCTGCTTTCTTTCTTTCCCTCTTCCTCTTTCTTTCCCTCCTCCTCTTCCTTGTCTTACTCCTCTTCTTTGTCTTCTTCTTCCTCCTCCTCCTCTTCCTTTCCCTCGTGTTCCTCCTCTCCTTCTCCTATTCTTCCTCCTTTTCGTCTTCCTCCTCCCCTCCTCTTTCTCTCTCTCTCTCTCTCCCCCATCTTCCTCCTTCTCTTTTCTCCTCTTCCCTTTTCTCCTTCTCTCTTTCTTCCTAGTCTTCCTTTTCCTCCTCCTCCTCCTCTTTCTCTCCCTGTCTTCCTCCTTCTCTTTCTCCTCTTCCCTTTTCTCCTTCTCCCTCTCTTCCTCTCCCTAGTCTTCTTCCTCTTCTTCCTCCTCCTCCTCCTCTCCTCCTCTTCCTCTCCGGGCCCAATCCCTGTGCGGAGAGGCAGCCTCAGGGACTATGTGGATGCGCCAGAGGAGGGGTCACCCACCCACCCACCCCCAGACGATGGGGAAAAACTGTGAGCTGGGATGGTTCAATGCCTCCCTGTCTGAGCAGGGGGTGGACTAGAGGATCTTTGAGGTCCCCTCCGGCCCTAGGATTCCCCTCCCCTTTCTCAGAGGGTCCTGCAAGGATGCTTTGGGTTGCTGGGGAAAGGAATGTCAAAGTGGAAACTCTCCTCTTCTTGTCCCTGGAGGCACAAAATAACATTTTAAGTCCTTCCTTTTTTTTTTTTTTTTTTTCATTATAAATTTAAAAGATGGGGGTACCTGGCTGCTCCCGCCTCCCTTTTTCTCCCCAAATAACCTGCGAACGGGTCGTGGGTTTGCAGAACTGAAGGTCAAGGTCTCGCCGACCAGGCCAGCGTCGTAAAAGAGGTCAAACGGTGATGTTTGAACCCTTTCCAATCTTCACCATCCACATTGTAAGTAAAGAGAAAGGTTCCCCTGGCACATCTGTGCTAGTCGTTCCCGACTCTAGGGGGCGGTGCTCATCTCCGTTTCAAAGCCGAAGAGCCAGCGCTGTCCGAAGAAGACGTCTCCGTGGTCACGTGGCCGGCATGACTCAACGCCAAAGGCGCCCAAAACGCTGCTCCCTTCCCACCAAAGGTGGTCCCTATTTTTCTATTTGCATTTTTTACCTGCTTTCGAACTGCTAGGTTGGCAGAAGCTGGGACAAGTCACGGGAGCTCACCCCGTTAACGCGGCACTAGGGACTCGAACCGCCGAACTGCCGACCTTTCGATCAACAAGCTCAACGTCTTAGCCACTGAGCCACTGCATCCCCATTAGCCATTAAATTAAAATTAGCCATTGTTTAATCCACTACAGAACGAAGACCTGTGGCCGACTGGACCCATCATACTTGATGATGTCGTCGATCAAATCTTGTTGGGGGTCTTTTTCGTGGATGCTTTTTTTTTAATCAAGGGGGATCCATTTTGGGGGGGGGTCCACCTGCCCTCCGTCCTTCTTGCTATGCAACCGGCCCGTTTCCATTTCCATCCTTTGACTCTCTCGCGGGCATCGTATTACTTTCGTTTGTCCTCTGATCCACGCGCGGCTCTTTCTATCTTGTCTCGTGATGCCCACCGGGACTCTTTCCGTGGCTCTTTGCGCAGGGCCTCGTCCGCTTCGGTATCGATGGTGAGGTCGGTGGCTGGGTTTTACCACCGGCATTTGCAAGAGCCGTGGTGGCGCAGAGGTTAGAAGGCGGCATTGCAGGCAAACTCTGCCCACAGCCAGGAAGTTCGATCCTGACCGGCTCAAGGTTGATTCAGCCTTCCGTCCTTCCGAGGTCGGTAAAGGAGGACCCAGATTGTTGGGGGCAAGAGGCCGACTCTGTAAACTGCTTAGAGAGGACTAAAAGCAATATGAAGCGGTATATAAGTCTAAATGTGATTGCTATTGCTTGCTTTGCTCTTCCTTTTCTTTCTTTCTCTTTTTTTCTTTCCTTCCTTCCCTCCCTCCCTCTTTCTTTCTTTCTTTTTTCTTTCCTTCCTTCTTTCCTTCCCTCCCTCTTTCTTTCTTTCTTTCCTTTCTTCCCTCCCTCCCTCTTTTTTTCTTTCCTTCCTTCCCTCCCTCCCTCCCTCTTTCTTTCTTTTACTTTCCTTCCTTCCTTTCCTCCCTCCCTTTCTTTCTTTCTTTCTTTTACTTTCTTTTTTCTTTCCTTCCTTACTACCCTCTTTCTTTCTCTTTCTTTTTCCTTTCTTTCCTTCCCCTTCCTTCCTTTCTCCCTCTTTTTTTTCCTTTCTTTCTTTTTTCTTTTTTCTTTCTTTCCTTCCTTCCTTCTTTCCTTCCCTCCTTCCCTCCCTCTTTCTTTCTTTCTTTCTTTATTTATTTTTTCTTTCTTTCTTTCTTTCTGGTTCTTTTTTTCTGGTTTGTTCTTTCTAGTTCTTTCTTTCTTTCTGGTTCTTTTTTTTCTCTTTCTTTCCTTTCTTTCTTTTTTTCTTTTTTTTCTTTCTTTCTTTCTTTCTTTCTTTCTTTCTTTCTTTCTTTCTTTCTTTCTTTCTTTCTTTCTTTCTTTCTTTCTTTCTTTCTTTCTTTCTTTCCTGGAGCAAAGGTTGGTCAAAACAACAGAATTTCCTGAGATGGCAAAATCGACTTGTTTGATTAGGGGAAAAACAACACAAACTACACTTGTCAGCAACCGGAGAGCTCGTATGGGCTTTTTGCTGAAAAAGGAGAAAAAAAAAATTGAACGCGATTTATTTTGCTTTGGTGATAACAAAAGTGTAGAGCACAGAGAGAAAGGGCCCACGATATACCTCCACAGTGATATAATATAAATGCATTTCTCATTCCTTTTTAACTTTACGGTTCACTTCTTTTCCTTTTTTTTTTTTTCCTTTCAGTTTCTTTGTTTTGCCTGTTTTTTTTTTAAAAAAAACCTTCAATAAAAGTAAACTAAAAAGGGAAAGAAAAAAAAAAACTGCTTGAACTACAG
Source organism: Pituophis catenifer annectens (assembly GCF_029215685.1). NCBI lineage: Eukaryota > Metazoa > Chordata > Lepidosauria > Squamata > Colubridae > Pituophis > Pituophis catenifer. The sequence goes on from NW_027256890.1 coordinate 13,336,747, forward strand.
CCCCCATCCTTCACCCAGGCAGCATGGTTGGGGGGGGGGCAGCTGTGGATGATGGGTATTATTATCAAACCCGGTAGGGAGAAAACATTTTTGGGGGGGGGATTGCTCTTGAAGGATAAGGAGAGGGTTGCTAACCAAGGATTTCAGATTAGCCCATTGAAAAGATTGTTTTCCAGCTATTTTCTGAAGTTAATGAGTGACCAGGATCGGAGCAAAGGTCTTGGTCAAATAAAACGGGGGAAATATTATTAGTAAAAGTTGATTGGTATATACTGGATCACCTCTCTGGAAAGCTTTCTTGGTCGTGGGGGTTTTTTTTTTTAATCCGTTTTATGTAAAGAGAGCTAATAAGGAAAGGTTTGATTGCATTTGGTTTTCAAGAAAGTTTATATCTCATTACGGGAGGACTACAAAGAATAAGAGTAAGGAGAGAAGAGAGAAGAGAAGGCAGAATAGAATAGAATAGAAGATAAAATAGATTAGAATTAGGAACGAGAGAAGAGAAGAGAAAAAAGAAGAGAAGAGAAAAGGCAGAATAGAATAGAATGGAATAGAATAGAATAGAAAATAGAATAGAATAGAGAAAGAAGGAACGAGAGAAGAGAAGAGAAAAAAGAGAAGAGAAGAGAAAAGGCAGAATAGAATAGAATGGAATAGAATAGAATAGAAAATAGAATAGAATAGAGAAAGAAGGAACGAGAGAAGAGAAGAGAAAAAAGAAGAGAAGAGAAAAGGCAGAATAGAATAGAATGGAATAGAATAGAATAGAAAATAGAATAGAATAGAGAAAGAAGGAACGAGAGAAGAGAAGAGAAAAAAGAAGAGAAGAGAAAAGGCAGAATAGAATAGAATGGAATGGAATGGAATAGAAAATAGAATAGAATAGAGAAAGAAGGAACAGGAGAAGAGAAGAGAAAAAAGAGAAGAGAAGAGAAAAGGCAGAATAGAATAGAATGGAATAGAATAGAATAGAAAATAGAATAGAATAGAGAAAGAAGGAACGGGAGAAGAGAAGAGAAAAAAGAGAAGAGAAGAGAAGAGAAGAGAAGAGAAGAGAAGAGAAAAGGCAGAATAGAATAGAATAGAATAGAATAGAGAAGGAACGAAAAGAGAAGAGAAGAGAAGAGAAGAGAAAAGGCAGAGTAGAATAGAATAGAATAGAGAAAGGAATGAGAGGAGAAGAAAAAAGAGAAGAAGAGAAGGCAGAATAGAATAGAATAGAATAGAATAGAATAGAATAGAATAGAATAGAATAGAATAGAATAGAGAAAGAAGGAACGAAAGAAGAGAAGAGAAAAAAGAAGATAAGAGAAAAGGCAGAATAGAATAGAATAGAGAAAAAAGGAATGAGAGAAGAGAAGAGAAAAAAGAAGAGAAAAGGCAGAATAGAATAGAATAGAATAGAATAGAATAGAATAGAATAGAATAGAATAGAATAGAATAGAATAGAATAGAATAGAATAGAATAACAGAGTTGGAAGGGAACCTTGGAGGTCTTCTAGTCCACCCCCCTGCCCAGGCAGGAAACCCTACACCACTTCAGACAAATGGTTATCCAACCTCTTCTTAAAAGCTTCCAGTGATGGAGCATCCACAACTTCTGGTGGCAAGGAGTTCCACCCATCAAAATAAGACGTCTCGATTTTGTTTTTCAGGGGTTATTCCAAAGACGGCGAAAGCAGCTGGTTCCGCTCGCTCTTCGTCCACAAGGTGGATCCCCGAAAAGATGCCCATTCCAACCTCCTGTCCAAGAAAGAGACTAACCACCTCTACAAGATCCAATGTGAGTCCCTCCTGCCCGATTCCTAGATTTTTTTTGTTCTTCTTCTGGTTTCCTGGAGCAGTTACAACCGCCTCCTGATTTCATGGGCGTCTCTCATTTGGGGGCCACTGAAAGAAGTTTGGACTTCAACTCCCAGAATCCCCCAGCCAGCAATGCAATGCTGGCTGGGGAATTCTGGGAATTGAAGCAGTGGTGAAATCCAATTTTTTTTTTTTACTACCGGTTCTGTGAGTGTGGCTTGCTGGGCGTTGGCATGGTGTGGTTTGGTGGGCGTGGCTTGGTGGGCGTGGCAGGGGAAGGATACTGCAAAATCTCCATTCCCTCCGCACTCCTGGGAGAAGGATATTGCAAAATCCCCATTCCACTCCAGGGGGAACGATATGGCAAAATCCCCATTCCCACTCCACTCCAGGGGAAGGATATTGCAAAATCCCCATTCCCTCCCCACTCCTGGGGGAAGGATATTGCAAAATCTCCATTCCCTCCCCACTCCAGGGGAAGGATATTGCAAAATCTCCATTCCCTCCCCACTCCTGGGGGAAGGATGTTGCAAAATCCCCATTCCCTCTCCACTCCAGGGGGAAGGATATTGCAAAATCCCCATTCCCTCTCCACTCCTGGGAGAAGGATATTGCAAAATCCCCATTCCACTCCAGGGGAAGGATATTGTAAAATCTCCATTCCCTCCCCATACCTGGGGGAAGGATATTGCAAAATCCCCATTCCCACCCCCACTCCAGGGGAAGGATATTGCAAAATCCTCATTCCCACCTCACTCCTGGGGGAAGGATATTGCAAAACCCCCATTCCCACCCCACTCCAGGGGAAGGATATTGCAAAATCCCCATTCCCACTCCACTCCAGGGGAAGGATATTGCAAAATCCCCATTCCCACCCCACTCCAGGGGAAGGATATTGCAAAATCTCCATTCCCTCCCCACTCCGGGGCCAGCCAGAGGTGGTATTTGCCGGTTCTCCAAACTGCTCAAAATTTCCGCTTTTGTTTGAAATTAGCCAGTTAATTTGCTGTGATTGGCTTCCTCTCCATTTCTTTTGGGCTGTTCCCTCCTGCTTTCCTTCAACCGCTGTTTCTTTCTCTCGTTTCCAGTCCACAATGTGAAGCCCGAGTGCTTGGATGCCTACAACACACTTGCGTAAGAATCAACCTACCTTATTTTTTCATGGTTTAGGTAGCCCCACAATATTGCGCTGTACGTTTGATAAATAAAGGTGCAGCGCTTAGAATGCAGAATTGCAGGCTGACTCTGCCCACAGGTAGGAAGTTCGATCCTGACCGGCTCAAAGTTGACCCTTCCTTCCTTCCTTCCTTCCTTCCTTCCTTCCTTCCTTCCTTCCTTCCTTCCTTCCTTCTTTCCTTCCTGTGCAGTAGCTAGAAAGGAGTATTGCAGGCTAATTCTGCCCACTGCCGGCAGTTCGATCCTGACCGGCTCAAGGTTGACCCAGCCTGCCTGCCTGCCTGCCTGCCTGCCTGCCTGCCTTCCTTCCTTCCTTCCTTCCTTCCTTCCTTCCTTCCTTCCTTCCTTCCTGTGCAGTAGTTAGAAAGGCTAATTCTGCCCACTACCAGGAGTTCGATCCTGACTGGCTCAAGGTTGACTCAGCCTGCCTTCCTTCCTTCCTTCCTTCCTTCCTTCCTTCCTTCCCTCCCTCCTTCCTTCCTTCCTTCCTTCCTTCCTTCCTTCCTTCCTTCCTTCCTGTGCAGTAGTTAGAAAGGAATATTGCAGGCTAATTCTGGCCACTGCCAGCAGTTCGATCCTGACAGGCTCAAGGTTGACTCAGCCTTCCTTCCTTCCTTCCTTCCTTCCTTCCTTCCTTCCTTCCTTCCTTCCTTCCTTTCTGTGCAGTAGTTAGAAAGGAGTATTGCAGGCTAATTCTGCCCACTGCCAGCAGTTCAATCCTGACCGGCTCAAGGTTGACTCAGCCTTCCATCCTTCCGAGATGGGTAAAATAATGAGGCCCAGATTGTTGGGGGCAAATAGGCTGACTCTGTAAACTGCTTAGAGGGGGCTGGGAAGCACGGTGAAGCAGCATATAAGTCTTAAGTGCTTATTGCTGTTGTATTTATTCCTGAGCAACTAAGAATAACAGCAAAAGATTGTGTTGGTTTGTCCAAGGGAAATATTTTGGATTTATTTATTTATTATTTATTTATTACATGGATTTATATGCCGCCATTCTCCCGAAGGACTCAGGGCGGCGAACACAAATTAAGAAACAAGTACAATAAAAACATAATTTAATCCAAATAATTAAATAATTATTCAAATAATTGCATTCAGATGACTCCAGTCCCACAAACAAATGCATCCTTTGCTGTTCGTTGGGCTCCATCGTGCACTCAGTAACGTGCAAAAGCGAGGAGAGGGAAGGCTCAACTTTTAGCAGCCCCGCAATCCTGAAATTCTCCATTATTTTACCAATATTTGCTTTGGTGCCCTTCTGTTAATTTTGTGCCTTGCATTGCAGGGAGGAAGTCCTTCCCAAGCTGCATTCAGACACCGGGTATCCGTGTGAGCTGGTTGGCAACTGGAATACCTGGTACGGCGATCAGGACCAGGCAGGTGAGAAGGTGGGGCAGGCAGGTGATTTGAGCTGCGTGAAGGGCACACTGTACAGGACCCGGTCCTCACCTAACGACCTTGTGTTTAGTGACTGTTCAAGCTTACAAACGGGGCTGCGACAGGTGATTTAAGGCCTGTCCTCACACTTACAACACGGTGACAGCCATCCCTGTGGTCATGGGGTTGCAATCCAGGCACCTGGCAACCGTCCTGCGTTTACGACGGTCGCAGTATGTGTCGTCCCCCATCCCCCCGGTCGCCATTTGCGGCTTTCCCAACCAGGTTCCCATGAGCAAAATCAGTGGGGAAGCCGATAAGAGAAGATGGCCAGTCACAGTGATGTGATGTGTCGCTTAATGACCTTGGGGGGGTTCGCTTAACGACCACAGCAGAGGCAAAGGTTGTAACATGGGGTGCAGTCACCAGATGCCTCACGAAATTGCCATGTCGCTTAACAACAGAATTTCCCATCCCTCTTACGGTTATAAGTCAAGGATTGCTTGTACTATTCTCTATTGATTTTTCTACTGATTTTCTACTCATTCTTCTATTGATTCTTCTACTGATTTTTTACTGATTTTTTACTGATTCTTCTATTTTATTTTATTTTTCTACTGATTCTTCTACTGATTTTCTGCTGATTCTTCTATTGATTTTTCTACTGATTTTTCTATTGATTTTTCTACTGATTATTAACTGATTCTTCTACTGATTTTTCTATTGATTCTTCTGATTTTCCTACTGATTCTTCTATTGATTTTTCTATTGATTTTTCTACTGATTATTAACTGATTTTTCTACTGATTCTTCTATTGATTTTCTACTGATTTTTTACTGATTCTTCTATTTTATTTTATTTTTCTACTGATTCTTCTGATTTTCTGCTGATTCTTCTATTGATTTTTCTACTGATTCTTCTATTGATTTTCTACTGATTTTCCTACTGATTCTTCTATTGATTTTTCTATTGATTTTTCTACTGATTATTAACTGATTCTTCTACTGATTTTTCTATTGATTCTTCTACTGATTCTTCTATTGATTTTCTACTGATTTTTAACTGATTCTTCCACTGATTTTTCTATTGATTCTTCTACTGATTTTTCTGATTCTTCTATTGACCTTCCCCGAGCATTCACCATAAACAACGGTCATAAACCTACTCTTTTTCAGTGCCGTTGTAAATTCAAATGGTCACTAAGCCAACTGTTGTAAGCCGAGGATCACCTGTACCGTAGGACAACGCAGCTCAAGGCTCGCTGACATTTTATGTCGACTCCTCTTTGGAGCTCTTTAAGACACCGAATCTTTTGTCTCCCTGCAGTTCACATCTGGAGATTCGTCGGCGGTTATTCAGCCCTCATGGAGTCCATGAACAAGCTGAGGGAGAACCAGGTATTTGGGGTGCCCCCCTCACACCCCTGTCTTTGCTGGTGCAACAGGTTGCCGTGCTGTTACCTGTTATTTATTTGCTTGTTAAAGTTATACGTGTCAAACACGGGGGACACCAGGAGATTCAGGCAGTTCAAATAAGATATCAAGATTTATTGCAATCTTAAGCTCGCAACAAGAATCTGAACTACTAACAGTCAAGGGAAATGAGCGGGAGATAAGACTAGAAAGGAATTCAGGATTTCTGATGAGCACGCAGGGATTCAGGACTGATGACATGTTTGACTCTCCCTCCCTCCCTCGGCTTCAGCCTGTCCGTCTCCTACAATATCTCACTGTGGGGCTACAGATAGTCTTCGACTTACGACCGCAATTGAGCCCAAAGTTTAGGTTGCTAAGTGAAACATTTGTGACATGAGTTTGCTCCGTTTTACGAACTTTTCCTGCCACAATTGTCAAGTGAACCATTGCCTTTATTCGGTTAGTAACACACGGTTGTTAAATGAATCTGCCTTCCCCACTGACTTTGCTTGTCGGAAGGTGGCAAAAGCAGATCACGTGACCCGAGCACACGGCAACCGTCGTAAATATGAACCCGTTGCCAAGTACCTGACTTTTGATCATGTGACCTTGGGGATGCTGCAATGGTCGTAAGTGTGAAAAACGGTCATAAGGCACTTTTTAAAGTGCCATCGCAACTTCAAACGGTCACTCAAAGAACTGTTGTAAGTCGAGGACTGCAACGAATTTTAATTTGTTAAACTTATACGTGTCAAGTGCCGGGGACATCAGGAGATTCCAGCAGTTCAAATAAGTATAAAGTTTTATTGCAAGCTTAAGCTCGCTACCAGAATCTGAACTACTAACAGTTCAAGGGAAATGAGCGGGAGATAAGAATAGAAAGGAATGCAAAAGGGGCTGGACTGGTGAGCAGGCAGGGATTCAGGGCTGATGACGTGTTTGACCCCACCTCCCTCGGGCTCAGCCTTCTCATCTACAAGATGCTGCCTGTCTCCCTGGGGGGGGCTATTCTAGGTAGCTTATCATTGGCCAGTTGATGCCACACAACCCAACGTTCACTTCCAGAAGAGGCCACCAAGCTGAGTGGCTAGAGCAGGGGTCTCCAAACTCGGCAACTTTTAAGACCTGTGGACTTCAGTGCCCAGAATTCCTCGGCCAGTCCACTATCCCCGTCTCCGAGCCGAGTTCCTGGAAACATTTTTTTTTTTATTTAAAAAGTTTTACAAATACATTTTCTCCCCAATTTCCCCCCCCCAAAACCCCCCAATACCCTCCCTAACCCTCCCCTTTTCCCCCCCAGGACTTCCACAATATAAAATCCTAATTGAAAAATACACATTATAAAACTTATAAAACTTAAACCCCTCCACCCCCTATATACTGTTATTACCTTCATAAAACTCAGTTAATTTGACCCTACATAATACATTTGTTCAGCTAAAAGCTATCTGATATTTCTTAGTTTGGTATTTCTTCTGCACATAATCTATCCACTTTTTCCACTCCCATACATAAGTCTCTTGAGTTCGGTCTTTTAAGCATGCTGAAATCTTCGCCATCTCTGCAAAACTGGCCATCTTCAAGGTCCATTCTTCAATGGTGGGCATCGCTTCATTTTTCCAATATTGGCCTATCAGTAATCTCGCTGCTGTCACCGTATGCAGTATCAATTTTGTTTCACCCAGTGTAAAAACCCTTAACTATACCCAATAAAAACAATTGGGGAGAAAACTGAAGTTTTTTCTTCAAAACGTTTTGCATAACCCACCAAACCTGGAAAAATTTTTTGACCTCGAGGAAAAAAATAAACAAAAAAAAACCCGACAGCCATTCGGCTGCCTCCTTCCTGCCTTCTGACTCTTTGCTTCTTCTCTTCCGGCAGGAATATTTACAATTCCGTAAAGAGAGGAGTCACATGCTCCATTCCCGAAGGAACCAGCTGCTCCTGGAGTTCAGTTTTTGGAATGAGCCTCTGCCCCGCCCCGGGCCCAACATCTACGAGCTGCGAAGCTACAAGTTGAAGGTGAAGCCGCTTCTAACTCCGCTTCTAACGACAGGGAGAGCCAATAAGTCAGCGTTTCTCAACCGGAAGGTAGGTGGACTTCAACTCCCAGAATTCCTCTTGCTGGCTGGGGAATTCTGGGAGTTGAAGTCCACCTAACTTCAAGTGGCCAACGTTGAGGAAGACTGCAATAAGGAATATTGTCTCCAATCCATTTCCCATTTCCAGATACATCCCAAAATGGGGCCAGCTGCTTTGGCTCCCTCCCCACCTCCATTTGGTCCCAGTTGAGAAATGGAGGTCCGAGATAAACATGACTTTGGGCCAATCACCAGGAGGCAGTGAGTTCTAGTCCCGCCTTTGGCATGAAAGCCAGCTGGGTGACTTTGGGCCAATCACCAGGGGACTGTGAGTTTTAGTCCTGCCTTAGGCATGAAAGCCAGCTGGGTGACTTTGGGCCAATCACCAGGGGACTGTGAGTTCTAGTCCCGCCTTAGGCATGAAAGCCAGCTGGGTGACTTTGGGCCAATCACCAGGGGACTGTGAGTTCTAGTCCCGCCTTAGGCATGAAAGCCAGCTGGGTGACTTTGGGCCAATCACTAGGAGGCAGTGAGTTCTAGTCCCGCATTAGGCATGAAAGCCAGCTGGGTGACTTTGGGCCAATCACCAGGGGACTATGAGTTCTAGTCCCGCCTTAGGCATGAAAGCCAGCTGGGTGACTTTGGGCCAATCACCAGGGGACTGTGAGTTCTAGTCCCGCCTTAGGCATGAAAGCCAGCTGGGTGACTTTGGGCCAATCAGCCAGAGGCAGTGAGTTCTAGTCCCGCCTTAGGCCCAAAAGCCAACTGGGTGACTTTGGACCAATAGCAGCAGGCTGCGAGTTCTAATCTTGCCTTAGGCATAAATACAGGCTGGGAGACTTTGGGCCAGTCCCTCTCTTTTTAGCTCATCCCATCTCTCAGGGTTATCGTGGTGAGGACAGATAGGAGGAGGAAAGCATATTCTATATGTTCCCTGCCTTGAGTTATTTATAAAGAAACGAAGGAGGGATAGCAATGTAATGAATTAATTTCCTGACCCACCCGTAAAGACTTTAGATTTGCCAATTCGGTGCCATCAATCTTTGAAACCATTTTGTACAATTTCTTGTCTTTTCTTGTTGACTTTCAGCCTGGGACCATGATCGAATGGGGAAACAACTGGTAAGCCAGAAAGCCGTTCAGATATTTTTAAAGTCCAATTTCTCCGAAAGTCAGTATGAAAGAGAAATGAATGAATGAAATTCCCCCAAAGAAAAAAAAGTAAGATTTGCAACTTGCAGCTTGCACAGAGCAAAATGAGACACACCGTATTTTTCGGAGTATAAGACTCACCTTTTTCCCCCCAAAAGAGGGTGAAAATCTGGGTGCGTCTTATACTCCGAATGTAGCCCCACTCAGCCTCTCAAATGGAGGTTTCAGAGGCTGAAAGAAGCTTCAGAAAAAAAGCCTCAGAAACGAAGCTTCAGAAAAAAAAGCCTCCAAACAGAGCTTCAGAAAAAAAGCCTCTGAAAGGCTTTTATCTAAAATAATATGGCAAGCAACAAAAGAAGAATCAGTAAAGGTTCTAACCAACCTATGCTAACAAATCTGGAGAATGACACAATAACCAACAGATCGGAAGAGGTTAATCTATATACCAATACCAAAGAAAGGAGATTGATCAGAGTACAGATAGTCCTTCAGAAAAAAAGCCTCTGAAAGAAGCTTCAGAAAAAAAGCCTCTGAAAGAAGCTTCAGAAAAAAAGCCTCTGAAAGAAGCTTCAGAAAAAAAGCCTCTGAAAGAAGCTTCAGAAAAAGAGCCTCCAAACAGAGCTTCAGGAAAAAGAGCCTCCAAACAGAGCTTCAGGAAAAAAGCCTTTTTTTCTGAAGCTCTTTCGGAGGCTTTCAGAGGCAGAAAAAAGCAGTTTTTTCTGAAACAGAGTTTCAGAAGTTTCAGAGGCAGAAAAAAAAGCAAGGCACAGAGCTCACAACCAAGGAACCTGTTGCTAAAATTCACCTCTGGGAACAGCTGATTGGGGCTATTCTGGGAGGCCGATCAACCCACCAGTCAGCTTTTTTCTTATTTTCCTCCCCAAAAACTAAGGTGCGTCTTATACTCCGGTGCGTCTTATACTCCGAAAAATATGGTAATTAATACATAATTAAGTTCATCCAAGAAATAAGTCTTATTTTGCTGGTTCCGTTGTGTCCTCTTTTTTTTTATTCCAAAAACGGAAGCCATGTTATCGCAGCACCAAAAATGTAACAGATCGTAGATTTGTTCAGCAGGGAAAACCAGGTTGATGTTTATATGCCGTGGGCATATAAAGGCTTTCTTGGTTTGGAGAAGAGAGAAACCCAGGTCCTGAAATTCTGATATTTTTTTCATAAAAGGAGAGCCAGTTTGGTCTGGTGGTTAAGGTACCAGATTACAAACCAGGAGACGGTGAGTTCTAGTCCCGCTTTAGGCAGGAAAGCTGGCTGGGTAGTTTTGGGGCCCGTCACCAGGATATCTGTAACTTGTCGGCTCTGGTATCAAGGCTGTTTGGGGTCCTTGGTGCTGTCTGAACTCAGTGGTTTTCTTGCAGACTGTCGAGTCTGCAAGAGCCTCGAGCCAAGCTTCAAAAGAAATCCAGTCATTTATTAGGAGCTTCATGTCGGCACGTTTCAAGTGAAGCCAACTCTGACCCCACGTAATTTACGGGCCAGACTTGACCCTGTTTCCCCCCTCCCCCCCCCAGGGTGTGTCATCAGTCACATTCGCCAATGGAGCAATTTCACGGGTTGTAGAGATCACTCCCCTCCGGCCGCTGTGGGTAGCCCTGGGAGACAGCCTTGAGAGAGAGATGTCTGGAATGTGCTTTTGTTTTTGGCTGCCGTGCTGCTTCGCCGGTTTTCCCATCCCCGTTGCCTATGGCAACGCGAGAGCAGGCCAGGGATGCTTTGCGAGTTGACACAGACGTTTCATTACCCAACTAGGTAATTTTGTCAGTGCTAGAAGGGAGAGGAGGTCGCAGAATGGAGGAGGAGGAGAAGAGAGGAGAAGGACTGTGGGGTCCTTGGTGCTCTCTGAGCTTGCTTGTTGTCTTGCAGACATTTCATGACCCAACTAGGTGATGTCATCAATGCTAGTAGAAGGGAAAGGAGTTTGCTCTCGGTTGATATACAAGTGGGGTCAAAGCTGTTTGCTTTTCACCCGTGTAAGAATGCCTCAACATTGTGGGAACAGGCAATATTAATTATTAGCACCCGTGTTTCTTTCTTCTCTCTTTTTTTCTCTGTCGGCGCAGGGCTCGGGCAATTAAACATCGTCAAGATAACCAGGAAGCTGTAGGCGGCTTTTTCTCCCAAATTGGAGAGTTGTACATCGTACATCACTTGTGGGGTAGGTACTCTTGAAACCCATTGTCCTTTAGAGCAGGAGTCTCCAACCTTGGCAACTTTAAGCCTGGCAGACTTCAACTCCCAGAATTCCCCTTGCTGGCTGGGGAATTCTGGGAGTTGAAGTCCACCTAACTTCAAGTGGCCAATGTTGAGGAAGACTGCAATAAGGAATATCGTCTCCAATCCATTTCCCATTTCCAGATACCCCCAAAATGGGGCCAGCTGCTTTGCCCCTCCCCCCCAACCTCCATTTGGCGCTCTCAGAGGAGGGTCTCAGTTGAGAAAGGGAGGTCCGAGATAAACATGACTTTAGGCCAATCATTAGGAGGTAGTGAGTTCTAGTTCTAGTCCCGCCCTAGGCACAAAAGCCAACTGGGTGATTTTGGGCCAGTCCCTCTCTTTTTTAGCTCAACCCACCTCACAGGATTCTGGGAGTTGAAGTCCGCCGGGCTTAAACTTGCTTTAAACTTAAACTTAAACTTGCTTTAGAGCCCGTCCATTTCTGTTCCTTTGTCCTGTTGGTTGATTGCCCCCATTCCACTACAAACTGATTTGCTGAACAAGCCATAGTTAATACCTAACCATCATTACCTATGGTTTGTAAGATATGATGCTTGGGTGTACTTAGCGCTTCTAGTACGAAGCCAACACCAGGCAGTGGCTGAGTTTCCCACAACAAACATGCAGGTAGACCTCAACTTACGACCACAATTCAGTCCAGAATTTCTGTTGCTAAGTGAGACAATTGTTAAGAGAATGTGTAACCCGGGGAGGTTACATGTTTTATTAATCTAGGTTTAGGATTTGATTGAGCCTTACTTACGCAAGAGGTTGTTTGGGGGTCTTTGCAAGACGATGTTTTTGGTCCCTTTGCAGCCTACAGAGATCTGCAATCTCGAGAGGAGATACGGAACGCTGCCTGGAGGAAGCGAGGATGGGATGAAAATGTTTACTACACAGGTCAGGACCTTTTGAGGAGGGTCTGCTGGACATCTTATCCAAAGTTGTGGCAGCTTCGGTGCGCCGATCATTGCTGGGCTGGTGCTGCAATCACATGACCTTCGTTTCCAGGGTTCTGTGACAGTTTCCCAGCCAATCTTGCAATCCCTTGCTGCCTTCCCCATTCAGCTGCAGCCACTTAACCTGCCTAAGAGGGAAGGAGGGAGGGGAAAGGAAGGAAGGAAAGGAGAGAAGAAAGATGGGGAGGGAGGGAGAGAGGAAGGAAGGAAGGAGAGAAGAAAAAGGGAGGGAGGGAGGGAGGAAAGGGAAGAAAAAAGGTGAGAAGGGAGGAAGGAAGGAATTTCCCAAGATACTGTCTCACTCTGTGACGCTTTGAATGTCCTCTGTTTGCAGTTCCTCTCGTTCGGAGCATGGAATCCAGAATCATGATCCCTTTGAAGATTTCCCCGTTGCAGTGACCAGCCTTCCCTGGGCTGAGCCGTCACCCAGGAGAAGAAGAAGAAACCCCCAACTTTGTTACATTTCCTCCCCGACCTTTTCCCCTCTAATAATCTTCGTTACATCCCAATTTTCTAACTTTTTCTGCTTTGTACAGAGCTGTGTTGCTCCACTTAGGGCGCTTGTGCGGACTTCAACTCCCAGAATTCCCCAGCCAGCACGCTTTTAAGAAAGCAGGGACTTCAACTCCCACCATTCCTGAGTCGGCGCATGGCCGGCTGGGGAATTCTGGGAGTCGATATCCACACATCTTAAAGCGTCATGACGCCCCGGGGCGCGGGCCGGCATGCACACAGCTCAACTCGTGTGTGCGGTGGGCCAATGTGGGCACACACACACAGTTGAGTTGCCTGTGTATGCTCGTGCACGCTGCCACACCACTCACGTGGCCCGGTTCCAAGAGTGAAATGCTACCAGTTCGGACCGCTTCTCCTGAACCGGTAGTAAAAAAAAATTATATCAGTTTGGGCAAACCGGTATTTCTGATGATCAACTGTTCCATGCGATTTATATTCCCTAGAAAGCAGGAAATCCTGCTTTCGAGCGAATCTAAATCATGCGGCGCAGCTGTTCCCCCCCCCCCCCCTCCGATGTTCTACTTACTTTAGAAAAGGCTTCTTAATCCTCCTTTTTCAGTGCTTTGCAGTTGCACCTGCGGTTTGGCGCGGACCACACATGCACGTACAAAGCGAACTGGAAACGAAGCGAACCGGTAGCAGACTTCATAGCATTTCCCCCCCCCCCCCCACAAGCTGGGCCGCCAAGTCGCAAAAACCGGGGACCGCTGCCCTAGGTTGAGAAACACTTTATCTAGAGAGCTTCTCTCTCTCTTTTTTTTTTTTATCATTCCATTCTACTTTTTTCCTTCCTCCCAACCTGTTAATTTCCAACCAGAGCTGTGCGTCCCGGATGGGTGAACGCTTTGCTTGTTTCTTCAGAGGAAGAGGAAAATCAAATATTTCATCAATGGCTATTGTTACACCTTGAACAGCTGACCTTGGTGTCTGCGGTGAGGGATGGGCGCTTTTTAAAAAATTTTGGGCGCCGGATTCTCTGTGCCTAGCGTCCAGCCTCTTTCCTGGAAGGGGAAGGCGAGCCTCTCCCCACCCACCCAGCCTCCTTTAAGAAGGACGAGCATTCTGGCACCTGGGAGCATGGATGTGGGCCTGCCGTGGCTGCAGATGTTCTTGGCAGGAGTTTGATGGAGATGGAGCCACGTAAAGAGAATGGATTGTAGTCGCAATAATAATAATAATAAAAGTCTGCTTTTCAAGGGCCGTGCGACCTGCCTTATTGCACACGTAAATTAAATACCGTATTTTTCGGAGTAGAAGACGCAGCTTAGTTTTTGGGGAGGAAAATGTGGGGGGGGGGGGGAATCTGCCTACCAGGTATTCATCCGGCTAGCATCCTTAGTCTGGTCAGCTTCAGCACATTAGTTGGCTGGGATTTTTTATCCCCTGCTTGGGGATAAAAAACAGCTTCTAAGGCACGGCTGAGAGGAAGCAGCCATGAGAAATGAAGGAGAAACTTCCTGACAGAACAATTAACCTGTGGAACAGCTTGCCACCAGAAGTTGTGGATGCTCCATCACTGGAGGTTTTCAAGAAGAGCCATTGGTCCAGAACGATAAAAGAGTCTCTTGCTTAACCCGGTGAAGGTTGGATTAAAAAAAAAACACCAAGGTGCAGAAGTTATGGGTGCTCTTATCACTGAAGGTTTTCAAGAAAAGTTTGACCGGGATGGTTTAATAAAGATTCCTGCCTAGGACAAGGGGTTGGACTAGAAGACCTCCAAGGTCCCTTCCGGTCCTTACGATAATATGACTCTACTTGGCAACAGATTTTTTTTAACGCAATTTGTGATTCTCGGGATAGTAATCCTTTAGATAGGGAAGCCGTTGCCAGGTGTAAGATATTAACGAATGTCAAGAAGACGAGAGGCATCTGTTGGGTGCACGCTGACCTGTCAAAAGTGATCCTTGTTCTCTCTTTGTGCTTGTGTCAGAGTTAAGTGCTTGGTCAGCAAAAGGACCAAAGTCTCAACCGCAAGGGTTTGCTTGCTGCACTTTGCCTGGCCTCGTCCTCCTTCGAAGCCTTGATTTCTTTCTTTTTTTTCTTTTTTTTTTTTAAATTACTCATATTTTTCGGAGTATAAGACGCTCCGGACTATATAAGATGCACCTACCTTTTTTGGGGAGGAAAACAAAAAAAAGAAATCTGCCTCTGCCCCCCAGCAATTTTGCCTCATTGCAGCAAACAGCCTGCTTTACTTTCAGTTTCGTTTTCAGCATAGCTTGATTAGCACAAGAAAAAAAAATCTGCCTCCCAGCAATTTACCTCCTTGCGGCAAACAGCAGAGGCCCGCGCAGCAATAGGCAATGGCCATCCCTACAGCTGAGAGTCGGGAGGCCAATCCAACGGACAATCAACTTGTGCGAATTAGGCTGTGCTGAAGCTGAAACGGGCTGTTTCTGCTTGCTGCAAGAGGGTAAATTGCTGGTAGGCAGAGGCCAAAGGGTGGGGGCCAGTGGGTGGGCGGGGCTACATTTGGTGTATAAGACGCACCTAAATTTTCACCCGCTTTTAGGGGGGGGAAAGGTGCGACTTATACTCCGAAAAAATATGGTAATCGAGGGAATTTTTAATTCATTCGAAGTTCGAACCATTTGAAATTATGAGAGACCTACCTGGGGGAGGTACTCATTTCCCACAGAATTATTTTTTATTGTTTTACCCATAAAACGATGATAAAATGCAAAGAAAAAATAAACGTAGGAAATGAAGGGAAGGGAAACAAAAGGGGGAAAGAAAAAAATGCGTGAGCAAAGCACATACACGGAAGGCGTGCCTGCGCTCACATTTTCAGTGCTGGGCGAACCAGTTGTTAAATTATGCGAAGCCCACTTCTGATCACCTTCCCTGGACTACAGATGTTCAGACAGGCTGGATGTCCAAACCTGGCATGCTTGAATCCTGATTCCTGCCCAGACCAGGGGGTGAGATTAGATGACCTCGAGGCTCCTCTCCAGCTCTCTTGATTCTAAACATGGCAACAGGTGGAAAATACCAATAGGGATCATTTCTAGACTCTATTTATTTCTAGACTTCAAGCAAGGAAAGCTGCTCTTCTCGGAAAATACGGAGAAGGTGTTTTAACAACTGCTGACTTTTGAGTTCTGGATCGTGGCCAGATGGGAGAAAGAAAGAAAGAAAGAAAGAAAGCAGAACTTTGAAATTGTCCTCTCTATCTAATCCAGAAATCACAGCAAAAGGACAAAGATGACAAGGAGTTTTATGTAATCTCAAGCTTGATTGCGCTGCAAACCTCGGAAGTTTGATCACCCCATTTTTCGTGGAAGTAAAAAAAATGTTTTTTTTCCAATTCCCTTCCCACATATCCCCTCCCACATGGATTTCCTTCTTGGTTCATTGCAGCCAGCCAATTTTTCCCAAGTGCAAAAAAATTTCCAAATTTTCTAGGCTTGCAGAATTTAATAATAATAAATAAAACTGCTGCCGAAGAGGCGAAGATCTAGGTAGGGACAGAAACCTCGCTACGCTGGAGAGAATCTTGTTTTCTCCTTTTTTTATTTTTGCCTTTTGCTCCTTCGCCTGCTGTGAAAACTTGTGAGGTTCTTGCAGAGTGCTAAAAAAAAAATCTTGCAGAACGCAGTTAGGAACAAACAGGATAACCCTGTTTCTCCGGTCAGACTTCCTATAGCTTGGTGGGCATGGCTTGGTGGGCATGGCAGGGGAAGGATACTGCAAAATCTCCATTCCCACTCCACTCCTGGGGGAAGGATATTGCAAAATCCCCATTGCCTCCCCACTCCAGGGGAAGGATACTGCAAAATCCTCATTCCCACCTTACTCCAGGAGAAGGATACTGCAAAATCCTCATTCCCTCCCCACTCCAGGGAAAGATACTGCAAAATCCCCATTCCCATCCCACTCTGGGGCCAGCCAGAGGTGGTATTTGCCAGTTCTCCAAACTACTTAAAATTTCCACTACCGGTCAGTGGTGAAATGTAAAATTTGTTACTACCGGTTCTGTGGGCATGGCTTGGTGTGTGTGTGGGGGGGGGGGGTAATGTGACTGGGTGGGCATGGCCAACTTTTTTTTTACTTTTAAAAGCATTTTTTCTACAACCTTAAGAGAGAGGTTGCAGGAAAAAATGCTTTTAAAAGCCTCTGACGATCCCAGCTGAGCCGCGCGATCATCAGAGGCTTTTTTCTTTTTACTTTTAAAAGCATTTTTTCAGCCGAAGAGGTTGTAGGAAAAATGCTTTTAAAAGTAAAAAGAAAAAACAGCCTCTGATGATCGCTTAGCTCAGCTGGGCATGGGGAGGGAGCAGGGATTTTTGCTACCGGTTCTCCAAACCACCCGCCACCATCGCTACCGGATCGGGCGAGCCGGTCTGAACCGGGAGCATTTCACCCCTGCTACCGGTTCTCCAGAACTTGTCAGAACCTGCTGGATTTCACCCCTGACTCATTTCCTATGTTCATGTCCATGTTTATACTTATACCTGTTATCTTGTACATGTTTGACAAAATAAATAATAATAATAAGTTGCGTCCCTGCAAAAACAGAACATCTGATCCAACTCTGGGAGTTGAAACTGGCACATTTGCAAGCAAACAGCTCTGGATTATCTTCTGCCTGGAAGACGAATGCTGCTATCAGACAAATAAAATCCATCCATGCCCTTATCTCATCGCATCTTGCAGCTGGGGCCAAGGTTACGACAAGGCTATAAAAGGTGGAATTTATTGCGTTCTTCGAAAGTTATCTTCCTGCAGCCTGACCACGGACATAATGAATCTTGCTCGCTTTCTGGTCCCGGCGGCAGGTAAGTGGAGATTTTCCAGAGCCAGTAGATCCAAAGGATCCATTCAGGGATTAGGGCAGGCTTCCCCTTCACTGAGTGGTTTCCAGAGGTTTGGGGTTGCGTGAAATACCTGCGTGAATTGTGTTTTTTTGTTTTTTTACTGTTGGAAGGATGGAGGAGTTCGTAGAATAGGGCTGAGCAGGCAGGCTAAGGAGCAAGCTGATATATCGCTGTTTCAGTTTGGATCTGTGTCTCTCTGTGTGTGAGGGGAGGCGAGAGAGATAAAGAGTGATAAGAGAGAGACAGACAGAAGAGAAAGAGAGAGAGGAGCTGAAGAGTGATGAGAGAAAGAGAGAGAGAGGAGAGAAAGCGATGAGAGAAAGAGAAAGAAGAGAAAGAGTGAGGAGAGAAAGAAAGATACAGAAAGAAAGACAGAGATAAAGAGTGATAAGAGAGAGACAGAGACAGAGAGAGGAGAGAGAGAGAGAAAGAGAAGAGAAAGAATGATGAGAGAGAGAGAGAAAGAGGAAAGAAAGAGTGATGAGAGAGAGAGACAGAGAGAAAGAGAAAGAGGAGAGAGAGTGATGAGAGAAAGAGGGAGAGAAAGAGAGACAGACAGACCAAAACAGAGAGGAGAGAAAGAGTGATGAGAAAAAGAGAGGAGATGAGTGATGAGAGAGAGAGAGAGAGAGGAGAGAAAGCGATGAGAGAAAGAGAGAAAGAGAAGAGAAAGAGTGAGGAGAGAAAGAAAGATACAGAAAGAAAGACAGAGATAAAGAGTGATAAGAGAGAGACAGAGACAGAGAGAGGAGAGAGAAAGAAGAGAAAGAATGATGAGAGAAAGAGAAAGAGGAAAGAAAGTGATGAGAGAGAGAGAGACAGAGAGAAAGAGAAAGAGGAGAGAAAGAGTGATGAGAGAAAAAGGGAGAGAAAGAGAGACAGACAGACAGAAACAGAGAGGAGGAGAAAGAGTGATGAGAGAAAGAGAGAGAGGAGATGAAGAGTGATGAGAGAAAGAGAGGAGAGAAAACGATGAGAGAAAGAGAGAAAGAGAGAAAGAGAAGAGAAAGAGTGAGGAGAGAAAGAAAGAGATACAGAAAGAAAGAGATAAAGAGTGATAAGAGAGAGACAGAGACAGAGAGAGGAGAGAGAGAGAAGAGAAAGTGATGAGAGAAAGAGAGAGAGAGACAGAAAGAAAGAAAGACAGATAAAGAGTGATAAGGTCCCCGACCTTCTCTCTTTCCGCCGTGGGCTGAAAACTTGGCTATTTCACCTGGCCCCCTTGGACTGATGAGGGATTTAATCTGGGTTTTATTGAATTTTTAATTTTAACTTGGACTTCTGTTTTAATGGTTTGTTTGTTCTGTTTTAATCGTTGTGAGTCCGCACTGAGTCCTGTGGAGATAGGGCGGCATACAAGCCCCGTTAAATAAATAAATAAATAAATAAATAAATAAATAAATAAATAAATAAATAAATAAATAAGACTCCACACCAATGCAAGGGATTATGGGGGTCTTGAAAAGAAGAGGATGATTCACCCAACCGTCACTTAGCAGGGAACTGGATCTGGCCGCTGGATATTTGGGAAACGTTAACGCTGATCTTCTTGTGGTGCAGTTTGTGTCTCCCTTTTAGCAGCTTCGGCTATTCCTCCCCTGCCTCGCAACCTCTTACAATTCGGCAACATGATTAAATGCACCATCCCCGGCAGTAGACCGTTGTTGGATTACGCGGACTACGGTTGCTACTGCGGCTACGGAGGCAGTGGGATACCGGTAGACCAGTTGGACAGGTAAGCCCTTCACCTGCGAGAATCTTCAGATCACGTTTAGGACTCAGAGCTTAGACTCCTAGGGGTTGGAAGGGACCTTGGAGGTCTTCTAGTCCAACCCCCTCCTCCCCCGTAGCAGGAGATCCTCTACCGTGTTAGGCTTCCTTTGGGCTCGAAGGGATCGTAGACAGAATAACGGGATAACGAAACAGAATAATAAAAGTTGGACGGGACCCCGGAAATCCTGCAATCCAATCCTCCCCCCCACCCAAGCAAGAGAGACCCTGTACCCGTGATGGCGATCCTATGGCACATAGGTGGCACACGGGGCCATATCACCTGGCACGCCAGCTCTCTAGGAGTCTCCGGAGGCTGGGGATAACAAAAAATATCACTTCCTGTCCAACCGGAAGTTGGGAAACGGGCCGTTTCGGGCCTCCGAGAGGGTGGGGAAGGCTGTTTTTGCCCTCCCCAGATGCATAGAGAGGATCTGGAGCCAGGTGAGAAAGAAAAAACAGGCCTACCGGGCCATGAGTGGGGTGGGGTGGGGAGGGGGGGGGTTCATGCATGCATGCACAGGGTGGAGCGCATAGAATTATGGGTGTGGGCACATGCATGCTTGCGAACCTTCCCCGCCCTCCCCCCTTCCTGGCACGCGATGGCAAAAAGGTTAGCCATCACTGCTCTATACCACTTCAGCCAAATGGCTGTCCAATCTTTTCTTGAAAACCTCCAGGGATGGAGCATTCACAACTCCTGGTGGCAAGCTGTTCCACTGGTGAATTGTCCTCACTGTCAGGAAATTCCCCCTTAGTTCCAGGTTGCTTCTCTCCTTGATGAGTTTCCACCCGTTGCTTCTTGTCCAGGTGCTTTGGAGAAGAGCTTGACCCCCTCTTCTTTGGGGCAGTCCCTCGAATATCGGACGACTGTTACCCTGTCACCTGTAGCATAACAATGTCAGCATTCTGATGCTGCCATAAAAAGACGAGGCTTGACTTTTCACCTACTTATTTTCTCTGTAGATAATATCCCCTAGGAGATGGGATGGGAGGGGAACATTCCTGTGGGCTGAGGTCAGAAGCTGGGGAGACTGACTTGGAAGATGGCCAATGAGAAGATGAGAATTGGGGAATGGAAAGGGAAGGGTTTGGGGGTCAGAGGGTTAGTATCGGCTACGACTAAGTCGGGGCCAGATCTGTCGTACTCAATAAATGGAATACTTCAGCAAAGATTAATTGTTTGGGAGTGCAATTTATTTGAGATGACATCGAAACCTGACAAACAGGTCCTCTCTCATCCTTTGACTTCGCAAGTCAAAGAGAATCGCTTGGATGAAATGGTAGACGGGAAAGACCTTGGGCGACGTGGCGGAGAGATGCTATCGAGGGAACAGTCAGATAAGAGAGGGCAGAGGTCACAGCTATATAAGGGGTGGAGAAGGAGGCTCCGAAGGGACCCTCCCTACTTTCTCCAAAAAGGGAATGGCAGGAGAATTGGACTTTCGGATTTGCAAGGGGCCTGTTAAGGTAGATTTACAATGAAGCTCAGAGAAGCAGCAAGGACTCCACAGTCTTTCTACTCCTCCTCCTCCTCCTCCTCCTCCTCCTCCTCCTCCTCCTCCTCCTCCTCCTCCTCCTCCTCCTCTCTGCAAACCCCACTCCCTCCTAACACTGATAATGTCACCTAGTTGGGTCATGAGATTTCTGCAAGAAAACAACCAAGTTCAAAGAGCACCAAGGCTCCCACAGTCCTCCTCCTCCTCTCTTCCATAAACCCCCCTCCCTCCTAGCACTGATGATGTTACCTAGTTGGGTCATGAGACACCTGCAGGAAAACAACCAAGCGCAGAGAGCACCAAGAACCCCCCTTCCCCCAAAGAGAGGCTATCTCACACCTGGAGAACCGGCTCTAACGCTTCCTGCTTTCGGCCAGGTGCTGCCAGACGCATGACGAGTGCTATTCTCGAGTCAAGAAACATCCTGCCTGCCAGTCCCTCCTGGACAGCCCCTACACCAAGATCTATTCATACACCTGTTCTGAAGGCAACGTCACCTGCGAAGGTAACTATCACAAACTCCTTGATACTCCTTGCAGACAGAACTGGTCATTTGCATCCTTTTTAGAGGGTCGTTGAGGCCACTTGGAGAGGTTTTATCTGTCTCCTCAGAGTCACCTGAGTGGTGCAAATGATTCCTGTAGTCTGCCATTTTTTTTCCTCTGGAAATCCATTCCTACTCCCCACACTATTCAAAGAGGGTTCACCCCAAATTGTATAGCTAAAGGACACAGATGTGGGACACAGAGTGCTTCAACGACCCTCTAAAAAGGATGCAAATGACCAGTTCTGTCTGCAAGGAAGATAAATCCTTCCGTTCCCCACCATCCGGGCAGAACCGAAGAAGCTTCTTGGATGAGAAGCAAAACCTCTTCAAAAGAAAAAAAAATGAGAACGTCCAGTTGTCTCCCGAAAAAGCACCTTGGTTGACGTTGTTGTGAGAACCCAATGCAAACTCTTTATCCCTTTTCGTCTAGGCGCGCAACATCACAACGGGTATTTAAAAGACACAACGGTGCCTTTTTAAGTACCCACTCGCAACAGGGCGGTGTTTATTTCGGTCATGCGTTCCCCCCCGTCCCCCCGGGTTCACAATTTCCTTCTTCCCTCCAGACGACAACGATGAGTGTGCCGCTTTTATTTGCGATTGCGACCGCTCGGCAGCCATCTGCTTCGCCGGGGCCCCTTACAACGAGGAGTACAAGAAATTGGACACCAGCAAATATTGCAAATGATGCGTGAGAGGCTTCCACCGCAAGGACTTTGGCACGACTCAACGTGCGGGTGGCAGTTCTCTGGACGGGCCTCGCCTGGCCGCCTGTGGAACAAGAAAGGACAGATGGCTGCATCGGTGCAATTTTGTTTTTAATATATGTTTTTATTTTTAAAAACCGAAGGACTTGTTTCCTGAACAATAAAGTTTGGTTTTAGGTTTTCCGCTCTGTTTTTCTTTTACTTGTTTGAAGAAAAATCCTGTGTTGGACACGGGAGGTCACGACTTCTTACGCTCAGAATCCTTTGCAAGGTTGCTGCGGATTGTGGGGTTTTTTCGCACGGTGCCTGTGAGATTCAGACTTGGAGTGTGTGTGTGTGTGTGTGAGAGAGAGAGAGAGAGGGTGGGGGGAAGAGAAGGAAGGAGAGAGAGAAGGAGGGAGAGAAGGGGGAGAGAAAGAGAGAGACGGAGAAGGCGGAAGAGGGAGAGAGAGGGGGAGAGAGAGAGAAAGGGGAAGAGAGGGAGGGAGAGAGGGAGGGAGAGGGGGAGGGAAAGAGAGAGGGAGGGAGGGAGGGAGAGAGACGAGGAAGAGAGGGAGGGAGGGGAGAGAGGCGGGAAGAGGGAGGGAAAGAAAGAGTGGGGGGAGGGAGCGAGAAAGAAGGAGGGAGAGGGAGGGAGGGAGAGGGAGAGGGAGGGAAAGGAAGAGAGAAAGGGAGAAAGGGAGGGAGAAAGGGAGGGGGAGAGGGAGAGAAAGGGAGGGAGGGAGAGGGAGAGAAAGAGAGAGGGAGGGAAAGGAAAGGAAAGGAAGAGAAGGTGGGAGAGAGAGGGGAGAGAAAGGGAGGGAGAGGGAGAGAAAGAGAGGGAGAGAAAGGAAAGGAAAGGAAGAGAAGGAGGGAGAGAGAGGGGAGAGAAAGGGAGGGAGAGGGAGAGAAAGAGAAAGAGAGAAGGAGGGAGAGAGGGAGAAGGAGGGAGAGAAAGAGAGGGAGGGAGGGAGAGAACAGAGAAAACAGATGCTCCTTCACCCAACCAACTTCTCCCTGTAAAAGCTGAAAAAATTAGCTCCCACTCTAGCTCCAGGCACTAGGAACTACACATAGTCCTCAACTTACAACAGTTCCCTTAGTGACCATTCAGAGTTATTACAACGGCACCGGGGGGCTGGAGGAAAGGAGCCACGATGCAGCCAGCCGTTTGGCATTGTTGAAGGCCACATTCTTGGGCACAACGCAATTGGTTCTTTGTTTCTTGATGTCACAATTCCTCTCCGGAGTAGCTGTGGGCCAAGAGGATGGAAGAGTTCTCTCACACAGCTCCTCCTGCCCAGAGGCCGAACTGCCTCTTCTTTCCTGAAAAAGATCCGCTTTGGGGTTCCTCCAAGCCCACCAGATTTGAGAGAAGAAGCCAGCAAAGTCACCACCGTAATTATGTACATGCTTTCAAAATAGACTCATGGCCACCAGAAGAAAATCTTGGTGGGAATCCATTGAGCGTGTTCCCGAGACAAAATATCCGGATCGGGTTCTTTGGCTCAGGACATCCCAAACCCCAAAAATTTTCCAGCCACCCAAAATGCTATAGCTGTCTGGACCCTGGTGGCCTTCAGACCGACTGGATCCATTTGCAGGATCCATTTGGGAAAAGAGTAAAATGAGAACGTTTTGGAGATCCTCGCCAGTTGAGATCTCAGACTTGATACGTTGAGTCACTCAACAGCCTGGGATTAAGACCAGGGGTGAAATCCAGCAGGTTCTGACAGGTTCTGGCGAACTGGTAGCAGAAATTTTGAGCAGTTCGGAGAACCGGCAAATACCACCTCTGGCTGGCCCCAGGAGTGGGGAGGGAATGGGGATTTTGCAGTATCCTTCCCACAGGAGTGGGGAGGGAATGGGGATTTTTCAATATCCTTCCCCCCCTGAGTGGGGAGGGAATGGGGATTTTGCAATATCCTTCCCCTGGAGTGGTGAGGGAATGGAGATTTTGCAGTATCCTTCCCCCAGGAGTGGGGAGGGAATGGGGATTTTTCAATATCCTTCCCCCCCTGAGTGGGGAGGGAATGGGGATTTTGCAATATCCTTCCCCTGGAGTGGGGAGGGAATGGAGATTTTGCAATATCCTTCCCCTGGAGTGGTGAGGGAATGGAGATTTTGCAGTATCCTTCCCCCAGGAGTGGGGAGGGAATGGGGATTTTACAGTATCCTTCCCCCAGGAGTGGGGAGGGAACGGGGATTTTGCAGTATCCTTCCCCTGCCATGCCCACCAAGCCACACCCACAGAACCGGTAGTAAAAAAATTAGGATTTCACCACTGGGTTAACCTGTAGATTTGCTAGCTTGGAGTATAGTGTGTGTATGTGAACCTAGTTGTTAGTTAGTTTATGTTTGGGTGTTTTCAGTGAAGCCAGGTAACCAGAAAAATTCTGCAATTGCTTATTTAGTCATTATTATTATGAGCAATTAAGGGACGCGGTGGCTCAGTGGCTAAGACGTTGAGCTTGTCGATCGAAAGTTTGGCATTTCAGCGGTTCGAATCCCTAGCGCCGCGTGACGGGGTGAGCTCCCGTGACTTGTCCCAGCTTCTGCCAACCTAGCAGTTCGAAAGCAGGTAAAAAATGCAAGTAGAAAAATAGGGACCACCTTTGGTGGGAAGGGAACAGCGTTCCGTGCGCCTTTGGTGTTGAGTCATGCCGGCCACAGGACCACAGAGACGTCTTTGGACAGCGCTGGCTCTCCGGCTTTGAAACGGAGATGAGTACCACCCCCTAGAGTCAGGAACGACTAGCACATACATGCAAGGGGGAACCTTTACCTTTTATGAACAGTTATAATGAAACACAATCATTTTTAACGGAACAATTATAAGGAAACACGATCACTTTTAATGGAAACATTTGCATATAATCAACTTGGGCTCAAAACGCCGATATTTATTATTCCTTCTTCCTAAGCAGGGTGAAGATGGAGATACTCAGTGAATTTGACAATGAATCCCCGCTCTACGTCTCCTTCTGCAGGAGGATTTCTCCGGAGGACTTTGAGAGACAGTCCCTGACTTACACACAGAAAGCTTTGCGGGAGCTTTACATCCACATGGAACAAAACCCAGACCTCTGCGCATCCATTGTGCAAAAAAGAAAGCAGCAGCTGGACAGCAAGGATGCCGGATTGATGTCCTATGTAAAGGTACGGATTCGGTTTTAACCGGAAAGCGGCAGGGAGAGAGATACAGGCAGTCTTGGACTTAACAATTCTTCATTTGAAATTACCACGGCTGTCGAGAATGAAACTTTAGCTAGCTACGTGCCTCTTCCTTTCAATTTGCCATTAATGTGTGTGTTTGTGTGTTTGTGTTATTTGGAATGGGTTAGATCAGTGATGTCGAACCTTTTCGGCACCGAGTGCCATAAAGGTTGCATGAAAACGTTGCGTGCCCACGCACGCACTCGTCGGGGCCGTGCTCCAGAAAAGCTGAACTTCCGGCTTCTAGCGCACATGCGCACCGGATGATCAGCTGGCCGGCACGCATGCACAGGTCAGTTTTCAGCACTGCCATGCGCACGAAGGGATTGCGCTCCAGGAAAGCCAAACTTCCGGGTTCTGGCGTGCATGCGCACCCAACAATCAGTTGGCTGGTGCACATGTG
The DNA here is from genome assembly GCF_029215685.1 of Pituophis catenifer annectens. Lineage (NCBI taxonomy): Eukaryota > Metazoa > Chordata > Lepidosauria > Squamata > Colubridae > Pituophis > Pituophis catenifer. The sequence continues at coordinate 13,362,401 of NW_027256890.1, forward strand.
CACACCGGTTTTTGGCACTGGCGTGCATGCAAAGGACAGCTGATTGTCGCGCAGACATGCGCGCCAGAAACCTGGAAAACAAACAGGCAAGGCAGCCCGTGCCAGTTGACATGACTTCATGTGCCACTTTGGGCAGGCATGCCATAGGTTTGCCATCATGGGTTTAGATGGAGGAACAAAACCTCTACGATTCCACTGAAGGCTGGGAGAGCCTGAAACCTTTTCAAGGACACCGTAACAGGTGTAGAGTTGAACCAGACGGTTCCCATAACAAAGTGAATTTGTTTACATGGACCACGTGAGAGGTTGGGCATTTGGTTGGGGAAAGTATTGTTTAATTCTATGCACGGGTGTCTGGGAATCTCGGAGTAAGTTTTGCTTCGACTTTACCATGCAGTATATTCAATAAACGGTAAGATTTTTGGAAATGGCGCGCGCGCGCGCGCGCACACACACACACACATACACGTGTGTGTGTGTGTGTGTGTGTGTGTGTGTGTGTGTGTGTGTGTAGGTCTTTGGTTATTCGGGTTTTCTCCCGCATAAAATTTGAGATGTCTTGGCAACGTTTCGACGAAGTCTCATTCATCATCTTCAGGCTGGTGTTTTCGGCTTCGTGCTTCTAGGAGCAATATATATATAGATATGGAGTGGATGATAGGCAAGCTCTTCTGTTCGGCAGGCCAAGTTTTCTTCCTTGTTTCGCCACGAAGATTCCCTAAAAATGGACGACATCCAGAAGGAGGTGAAGCAGTTGAAACAGGAGATGCAGAAGGTGAATAATTACGCTTTGGGTAAGTCGGAGAGCCTTTTGTCTTCTGCAGATTGAGGCTGCCCAAAAAACGTTCCTACTGAGTGGTCTCCTTTCCTTCCGCAGCTGCCAAAAAAGCATCCTATTTGACGCTGGAGGGAAGAAGAAGGAAGAATATCGCTTTGGGAACATTCAACGCCAGCCAACCCAGATTTGGAGAGCCGGTGGTCCCAACTATGCCCAAAATTTTTGGACCGTTCCCAAGCCAGGTCTGTATCCCTAACGAGGATGGCCTTCTGTGATTCTTTAATGATCAGCCCATGTGCGTACAAATAGTCCTTGACTTACAACAGTTTGTGAGTGAGTGAAGTTGCAACGGCACTGAAAAGGGGACTTTTCACACTTACGACTGTTGCAGCATCCCCATGATTACATAATCGGTTCAGAAGAAAGCTGGAAGGGACCTTGGAGGTCTTCTAGTCCAGCCCCCTGCTCAAGAATAGGATGGAATGGAATGGAATGGAATACAATGAAATAGGAATAAGAATAGGAATAGGAATTAGAATAGAATAGAATAGAATAGAATAGAATAGAATAGAATAGAATAGAATAGAATAGAATGGAATGGAATGGAATGGAATGGAATGGAATGGAATGGAATGGAATGGAATACAATGAAATAGGAATAAGAATAGGAATAGGAATAGAAGAATAGAATAGAATAGAATAGAATAGAATAGAATAGAATAGAATAGAATAGAATAGAATGGAATGGAATGGAATGGAATGGAATGGAATGGAATGGAATGGAATACAATGAAATAGGAATAAGAATAGGAATAGGAATAGAAGAATAGAATAGAATAGAATAGAATAGAATAGAATGGAATGGAATGGAATGGAATGGAATGGAATGGAATGGAATGGAATGGAATACAATGAAATAGGAATAAGAATAGGAATAGGAATAGAAGAATAGAATAGTATAGAATAGAATAGAATAGAATAGAATAGAATAGAATAGAATAGAATAGAATAGAATAGAATGGAATGGAATGGAATGGAATGGAATGGAATGGAATGGAATACAATGAAATAGGAATAAGAATAGGAATAGGAATAGAAGAATAGAATAGAATAGAATAGAATAGAATGGAATGGAATGGAATGGAATGGAATGGAATGGAATGGAATGCAATGCAATGCAATGCAATGCAATGCAATGCAATGCAATGGAATACAATGAAATAGGAATAAGAATAGGAATAGGAATAGGAATAGGAATTAGAATAGAATAGAATAGAATAGAATAGAATAGAATAGAATAGAATAGAATAAACAGAGTTGGAAGGGACCTTGGAGGTCTTCTAGTCCAACCCCCTGCTTAGGCAGAAAACTCTACACCACTTCAGACAAATGGTTATCCAGCCTCTTCTTAAGAACTTCCAGTGTTGGAGCATTCACAACTTCTGGAGGCAAGGAGTTCCACTGGTTAATTGTTCTCACTTTCAGGAACTTTCTCCTTGAAATTTTTCCTTGTGGGGAGCACCAGTGGCGAAATCCAATTTTTTTTATTACTGGTTCTGTGGGCGTGGCTTGGTGGGCGTGGTGGGCTGGCTTGGTGGGCATGGCAGGGGAAGGATACTGCAAAATCTCCATCCCCACCCCACTCCAGGGAACGCTGTTCCCTTCCCACCAAAGTGGTACCTATTGATCTACTTCCATTCGCGTGCTTTCAGACTGCTAGGTTGGCAGGAGCTGAGCGAATGTGCGGGGCCAGGATTCATGCACAAGGGACGTTTGCATTGCATTTTGGGGGGTTGCATGTGCGCGCAACCCCCCCCTTGTGCCCCGTTTTGGGCCTGGAAGGCCTCCTGCACCAACCTGGAAGTCAAAAATGGGCGAGAGGGAACAGGGTGCATGCGTGGGGTGGGGGGCCGCTCGCATTGCATTTTGAGGTTTTGCACATGTGCTTTGATGCACTCGGCACCAAAATGATCCGCCATCACTGCCCAATAGTAATCCATGCCCTTCATCCTACTGCCAGGCCGAAAGATTGACAGGTATGGTGAACGTGGACCTGAAACAGCCCTCATCTGGAATGTCACCGGTCAGTCCAAAGAGGTGAGGACATCATGGCAGAGTGCAGCTAAAATCTCTGCTGGGTTGCTGGGTGGGCGTGGCCTAGTCAGCCTCCTGCACCATGGGGAGGGGGCGTTTTTGCCCTCCCCGGGCTCCGGAGGCTTTCCTTGAGCCTCCAGGATGGCAAAAACGGCCTCCCCAGGCTCTGGAGGCCCTCTGGAGGCCAGAAACGGGCCTGTTCCGGCCTTTTCCAAACTTCCGCTAGGCCCGTTTTTTGCCCTCCTTGAGCCTCCGTGCGCGCCTTACACTTACCTGCATCCAAAACTGGCCGCATGGGGACTCCTGGGAGGGGTGGGGTGGGTGGGGCCAGCCAGGAGTGGGATTTGGGAGTTCTCCGAACAGCACAGAATCTTAGCTAGAGGTTTTCCCGAACCTACAGAAGCCCACGCCTGAATATCCTGTATTTCTCGGGAACCCTCACCAAACGCTGTGTTTCCTCTTCTAGGGACACCACTAAGAGCTCTTGCCCATCGTTGCCAAATGCCAACCCAGCTACCAGTTCTCCGGCTCTCAACCCTGCAGTGTTTGCCAAGCCAAGAAGCTTCAAAGAAGATTGTAAAGAAAATGACAACCCGGACGCCGATTCTCGCTCGTCGGGATCCTGAACCTCTCTTGGCGGACGGGGAAGATGCTAAACAAATGAAAAGTTCTGTGCACCGTTGGTAGCCGTGTGGCGACTGTGATTGTGTGATTGTGTAGGAAGAAATATCCTTCTGGGTTCAGCTCCAAGTGGGGAAAAAGACACTGGAAACATGGAGACTGCTTGGAAAGATGGTTTAATGGTGGACAGGATCACATGGTTTGAGTTCCCGAACAGAAAAAAGGGGCAAGACCGGTTCTTTGGGCGTGGCTTCGTGGGCGCGGCTTGGTGGGTGTGGCAGGGGAAGGATACTGCAAAATCCCCATTCCCACCCCACTCCTGGGGAAAGGATATTGCAAAATCCCCATTCCCACCCCACTCCTGGGGGAAGAGTATTGCAAAATCCCCATTCCCACCCCACTCCTGGGGAAAGGATATTGCAAAATCCCCATTCCCACCCCACTCCTGGGGAAAGGATATTGCAAAATCCCCATTCCCTCCCCACTCCTGGGGAAAGGATATTGCAAAATCCCCATTCCCACCCCACTCCTGGGGGAAGGATATTGCAAAATCCACATTCCCATCCCACTCCTGGGGGAAGGGTATTGCAAAATCCCCATTCCCACCCCACTCCTGGGGAAAGGATATTGCAAAATCCCCATTCCCACCCCACTCCTGGGGGAAGGATGCTGCAAAATCCCCATTCCCACCCCACTTCTGGGGAAAGGATATTGCAAAATCCCCATTCCCACCCCACTCCTGGGGAAAGGATATTGCAAAATCTCCATTTCCCCCCCCCCCAAACTCCTGGGGCCAGCCAGAGGTGGTATTTGCTGGTTCTGCGAACTGCTCAAATTTTCCGCTACCGGTTCTCCAGAACCTGTCAGAACCTGCTGGATTTCATCCCTGCCCTGTACCACTTCGGACAAATGGTTGTCCAAAACCTTCTTAAAAACTTCCAGTGTTGGAGCATTCACAGCTTCTGGAGGCAAGTCCTTCCACTGGTTAATTGTTCTAACTGTCAGGAAATTCCTCCTTAGTTCTAAGATGCTTCTCTCCTTGATGAGTTTCCACCCGTTGCTTCTTGTCCTGCCCTCGGTTGCTTTGGAGAATAGCTTGACTCCCTCTTCTTTGGGGCAGCCCCTGAGATATTGGAACACTGCTATCATGTCTCCCCTGGTCCTCCTTTTCATTAAACTAGACATACCCAGTTCCTGCAACTGTTCTAAGTATGTTCTTAGCTTCCAATCCCCTAACATGTTGCCAATAATTGGATTGTCAAACCTGATAAGTCCTTCTAGAATAGAATAGAATAACAGAGTTGGAAGGGACCTTGGAGGTCTTCTAGTCCAACCCCCTGCTTAGGCAGGAAATCCTACACCACTTCAGACAAATGGTTATCCAACCTCTTCTTAAAAACTTCCAGTGTTGGAGCGTTCACAACTTCTAGTGGCAAGTTGTTCCTCCTAAATTCTAGGTTGCTTCTCTCCTTGATTAGTTTCCATCCGTTGCTTCTTGTCCTGCCTTCAGAAGGTGCTTTGGAGAATAGCTTGACTGCCTCTTCTTTGGGGCAGCCCCTGAGATATTGGAAGACTGCTATCATGTCTCCCCTGGTCCTTATTTCCATCAAACTAGACATACCCATACCCAGATCACACAATTTAGTCTCCAGGCCTTGAATCATCCTAAGAGAATGATTTTTAAAAATGCTCATTTTAATCACTGCAAAAAGGCAAAGAAGAGAAAAATGCATCTCCTTTGCATTTTTTTTCCAAACCCATTTTAATAGTTGGTTTTGAAGGCTTCATTTTACATTTGGGAAGATCAGTGGTTGAAAATGTCAGAATTTATTTAACGCCTGTTTAAAAAAAAAACGGCTGGCTCGCTTGAAGGTAGAGCACGTGACAAAGTTAAAGCGGATTAAAAAGAGCAGATCCTCCATCCTCAAGCAAAGAAGCAACCACCTGAGCGCCGTTTCACGTTTACTGCCACTAGGGGCGGAAGAGAGCCGACGCGACGCTCTAGCCGCTCGCGAGGAATCCCACTGGTCCCGTTTTCTAGGGGCGGAAGAGAGCCGACGCGACGCTCTAGCCGCTGAACCGGAACTTCCTCCCCACGAACACACTGGAGGATCTGCTTCCGGGTGGGCCTTCCTGGTCGCGGTTAGGAGCGGCGGCGGCGGCGGAGAGTGAGCTGCGGTGGCCGAAGAGCCTCGGCTGGAGGTGAGGCCGCTTTCTCGGGCTGGAGAAGGCCGCTAGAGCCCGGCTGAGTGGCCTCGAGAGGCGCTGGGCTCGGCTGGCCCTCGGGCGAGGGTTCCTCTGACCATGTGCAGAGGGCGTTCTCCCATCGGGGGAGATCACCAATCACCAGGAGACTGGGAGTTCTAGTCCCGCCTTAGGTATATAAAGCCAATTGGGCGACTTTGGGCCAATCACCAGGAGACTGGGAGTTCTAGTCCCTCCTTAAGGCCTATAAAGCCAATTGGGTGACTTTGGGCCAATCACCAGGAGACTGGGAGTTCTAGTCCCGCCTTAGGTATATAAAGCCAATTGGGCGACTTTGGGCCAATCACCAGGAGACTGGGAGTCCTAGTCCCGCCTTAGGTATATAAAGCCAATTGGGCAACTTTGGGCCAATCACCAGGAGACTGGGAGTTCTAGTCCCACCTTAGGTATATAAAGCCAATTGGGTGACTTTGGGCCAATCACCAGGAGACTGGGAGTTCTAGTCCCGCCTTAGGTATATAAAGCCAATTGGGCGACTTTGGGCCAATCACCAGGAGACTGGGAGTCCTAGTCCCGCCTTAGGTATATAAAGCCAATTGGGCAACTTTGGGCCAATCACCAGGAGACTGGGAGTTCTAGTCCCACCTTAAGTATGTAAAACCAATTGGGTGACTTTGGGCCAATCACCAGGAGACTGGGAGTTCTAGTCCCGCCTTAGGTATATAAAGCCAATTGGGCGACTTTGGGCCAATCACCAGGAGACTGGGAGTCCTAGTCCCGCCTTAGGTATATAAAGCCAATTGGGCAACTTTGGGCCAATCACCAGGAGACTGGGAGTTCTAGTCCCACCTTAGGTATATAAAGCCAATTGGGTGACTTTGGGCCAATCACCAGGAGACTGGGAGTTCTAGTCCCGCCTTAGGTATATAAAGCCAATTGGGCGACTTTGGGCCAATCACCAGGAGACTGGGAGTCCTAGTCCCGCCTTAGGTATATAAAGCCAATTGGGCGACTTTGGGCCAATCAACAGGAGACTGGGAGTTCTAGTCCCACCTTAGGTATATAAAGCCAATTGGGTGACTTTGGGCCAATCACCAGGAGACTGGGAGTTCTAGTCCCACCTTAGGCATATAAAGCCAATTGGGTGACTTTGGGCCAATCACCAGGAGACTGGGAGTTCTAGTCCCGCCTTAGGTATATAAAGCCAATTGGGCGACTTTGGGCCAATCACCAGGAGACTGGGAGTTCTGGTCCCACCTTAGGTATATAAAGCCAATTGGGTGACTTTGGGCCAATCACCAGGAGACTGGGAGTTCTAGTCCCACCTTAGGTATATAAAGCCAATTGGGTGACTTTGGGCCAATCACCAGGAGACTGGGAGTTCTAGTCCTGCCTTAAGGCCTATAAAGCCAGCTGGGGGACTTTGGGCCAATCACCAGGAGACTGGGAGTTGTAGCCCCACCTTAGTCATGAAAGCTGCCCGGGTGACTTTGGGCCAGTTACCAGGAGACGGTGAGTTCTAGTCCCATTTTAGGCATGAATGCCAGCTGGGTGACTTTGAGCCAGTCATTCTCTCTCAAGTTCAACAGGGTGGTTGCTATTGTGGGAAAAGAGGAGACAGGAATATTAAGTATGCTGCCTGGCTGGAGTTGATGGATATATTTTTAAAAACATTTTTAAAAAAGTTTTGAAAATGTAGGATAAAATTGTATAAAAGTACTTCAAATTTACCCACAACGGTGAAGCTGCCAGAGCTTCAGAGCAAAATTAACTTGTTTGATTAGCAACCGATCAACAGTTACATTTAGTGACTGGAAATCCCCTACGGACTTCGTGCTGATGAAAGAAAAAAAAAAAGAGAAAAATGAACTTGTGATTGATGAGTTTGGAGATTAGAAAGGATAACTTGTGGAAGGAAGGAAATTACGATGTAGCTTTAAAGAGGGAGTGCAAGAAAATTGAGGCCATTTCTTTACCGTCTGTTTTCCTTTTTCTCAATTTGCTATTCTCGTCATCTTTATTTTCTTTGATTTACGATTTTTGCTCCTATTAAAAGTATGAAACAACTTTGATTGATTGCTCCTCCATCCACCGATTCGGACTTTCTCTTTCTTTCCCAGGAAAGCCGAAGGACATGTCCTCCGAATCCAGCAAGAAGCGGAAGCCGAAGGTCATTCGCATGGATGGAGGGCCGCAGGAAGGCAAGCGGAGCAGATCGGACCTTGATCAGGTAAAGTGCGCAGGAGGAGTCCTTGCAAAATCTGGGGTGGGGGTGTGGGGGGTTATGGAAGAATCTGCTGCTGATGAAGTACATATAAGGAGGGGACTACCCCAAGATCCAACCTTTCTCCATCCCAAATCAAAGCTGGAAGGAGAAGGTAAATGTGGAATCAGTGTCCTGGTTAGTTCAGGATGAAGGCACCATGGCTTATGGGCAAACCAATCACTAATCACAGTTTCAAACTCGGGTCAGTGCTTAACTCTGGATCTCTGTTCAGCCGTGTCTCGTGTGTCTCCTTCAAGACCAGGAATTCAAAAAGGCTAAAACTAACTTTTATTGATATTGGATAGAACAACCGAAATCCTAGAAGCGTATATATGTTGTTCCTTCTCTTCCTTTTTAGTTCAGAAGATTCCGTCTGAGCCTTTTCTGGATATTATTTGTCTGTCCTAGACTTAAAATATCCCTTCTCTCTTTGACAACGAAATGCGTGTTATCTCCATCAAAAGTAATCTTTCTTACAATGTAGAGGTGTTACAAACTGAATAGAGTAGAGTAGGAGAGGAGAGGAGAAGGGAAGGGAAGGGAAGGGAAGGGAAGGGAAGGGAAGGGAAGAGAAGAGAAGAGAAGAGAAGAGAAGAGAAGAGAAGAGAAGAGAAGAGAAGAGAAGAGAAGAGAAGTATCAATTTTCGCCTGGAGAAAGTACAAACTTCCATTAAGCTAACTCATCAAAAGAAAGGAAGGTTGATACTTTAAAACTCTATATGTATTATATTACTCTCTGCAATTCTATCCATATTATTATATTTTTTTTCTGTATTTTTTAATAATTTTCAATAAAAAATTTAAAAAAAAAAAAAAGAGAAGAGAAGAGAAGAGAAGAGAAGAGAAGAGAAAAAAGGAATGGAACAGAGTAGAATTGAATAGAATAGAATAGAATAGAAAAAAGGAATGGAATGGAATAAATAGAATAGAATAGAATAGAATAGAATAGAATAGAATAGAATAATTTATTGGCCAAGTGTGATTGGACACACAAGGAATTTGTCTTTGGTGCAAATGCTCTCAGTGTACATAAGGAGAATAAAACACATTCATCAAGAATAAAAAGATACAACGCTTAGTGATAGATAGGTAACTAATAAGCTTAGTAAATCATATAGGAAACAAAAACAATATAAGTTGTAAAGATACAAGCAACATAGTTATAGTAATAAGTGGGAAGAAATAGATACTAATAAGGAAGAGAAGAATAATACTGATACATTCTTAGTAAATTATTTGACAGTGTTGAGGGAATTATTTGTTTAGTGGAGTGATGGCGTTCGGGGAAAAAACTGTCCTTGTGTCTAGTTGTTCTGGTGTGCAGTGCTCTATAGCATCGTTTTGAGGGTAGGAGTTGAAACAATTTATGTCCAGGATGCGAGGGGTCTGTAAATATTTTCCCAGCCCTCTTTTTGACTCGTGCAGTATAGAGGTCCTCAATGGAAGGCAGGTTGGTAGCCATGGTTTTTTCTGCAGTTCTAATTATCCTCTGAAGTCTGTGTCTGTCTTGTTGGATTGCAGAGCCAAAGACAGGTTGATGTTGTTAGTTGCGAAGTCGTTTCCAACCCATCGTGACCCCATGGACAACGTTCCTCCAGGCCTTCCTGTCCTCTACCATCCTCTGGAGTCCATTGAAGCTCCCGCCGACTGCTTCAGTGACTCCATCCGGCCACCTCGTTCTCTGCCATCGTCCCCTTCTTCTTCTTTTGCCCTCCATCGTTCCCAGCATTAGGCTCTTCTCCAGGGAGTCCTTCCTTCTCCTTAAGTGGCCAAAGTGTTTGAGTTTCCTCTTCAGGATCTGGCTTTCTAAAGAGCAGTTGGGGTTGATCTCCTCTAGGACCGACAGGTTGGATGGCCTTGCAGTCCAAGGGACTCGCAGGAGTCTTCTCCAGCACCAGAGTTCAAAGGCCTCCATTCTTTGGCCTTCTCAGCCTTCCTTGTGGTCCAACTTTCACAGCCATCCATTGCAACTGGGAAAACCATCGCCTTGACTATATGCACTTTTGTTGCCAGGGTGATATCTCTGCTTTTTAGTACACTATCTAGATTTCCCATGGCTTTCCTCCCCAGGAGTAAGTGTTTTTTTTTAATTTCTTGGCTGCAGCCCCCATCTGCGGTGATCTTGGAGCCCAGGAAGATAAAATCTGTAGAGTCTCCTGCTTGGTCAGGGGATTGGACTAGATGACCTACAAGGTCCCTTCCAACTCTGTTAATCTGTCCTCTAGGACTGACTGGTTCGATCACCTTGCAGTCGAATGAATGACTCTAATAAGTAGCTTTTCAAACGCGATCAGCTTTGACGAGGCTGTAAGAACGAACCCAGGGATTTTCCTCTGCGCTCTGCGGCGGTTGCGTCAAAGCGACAATCGCATGCCGAGTTCAGCAGCCCCCCCTCCCCTCCGTTCCTCTCCGTAGGATGCCAGGTACTACAGCGAAGAGGCCGAGGTGGAACTGCGAGACCCCAACCGAGATTACGAGCTGTACAAACAGACGTGCCAGGATCTTCAGAGGCTGATGGCGGAGATCCAGGAACTGAAGAGCAAAGGGCACAAAGACAGCGTAAGCCACACACCGGGTGTGATCAAACAGACACACACACACACACACACACACACACACACACAAAGAATGCAGCACAACACAAAGTCCGTTCAAACCTTAGTTTACTAAATAAACCAGGTTTTTTACAACAACGGCTGTTAATTAACTGCCTTAACTGCTGTACAAGTTGATCCCCTTGAGCTTCCAAAATCCACACCACGGGATCTGGTAAATCCACGCCCCTTTCTGTTTTCCCAGGCGGCGGAGATCGAAGAGCGACGGATCCAGAGCTGTGTCCACTTCATGACTCTGAAGAAGCTCAACCGCTTGGCTCATATTCGGCTGAAGAAGGGGAGGGACCAGACTCACGAGGTGCGGCCGGGTCTAAAGAGGAGAAGACGCAGGGAAGGGTGGAATAAATGAACTACACTGGGACTCTGCGGGAGGGTTTGCAACCTGTGGGCCGCAGCCCCCTACTGGGCCACGACTTATTGGCCACCGGGCCTCGTGAGTAGCTGGCCGGTGCCCATGTGTGTGCCCACATAACACAGGCCTACTCCAGTGGTGGGTTTCAAAAATTTTTACTACTGGTTCTGTGGATGTGGCTTGGTGGGCATGGCAGGGGAAGGAGACTGTAAAATCCCCATTCCTTCCCCATTCCAGGGGAAGGATACTGCAAAATCCCCATTCCCTCCCCACTCCAGGGGAAGGATACTGCAAAATCCCCATTCCCTCCCCACTCCAGGGAAGGACACTGCAAAATCTCCATTCCCTCCCAACTCCAAGAGAAGGATACTGCAAAATCCCCATTCCCTCCCCACTCCAAGAGAAGGATACTGCAAAATCCCCATTCCTTCCCCATTCCAGGGGAAGGATACTGCAAAATCCCCATTCCCTCCCCACTCCAGGGAAGGATACTGCAAAATTCCCATTCTCTCTCCATTCCAGGGGAAGGGTAGTGTAAAATCCCCATTCCCGCCCCATTCCAGGGAAGGTTACTGCAAAATCCCCATTCCCTCCCCACTCCAAGAGAAGGATACTGCAAAATCCCCATTCCTTCCCCACTCCAGGGGAAGGATACTGCAAAATCCCCATTCTCTCTCCATTCCAGGGGAAGGGTACTGTAAAATCCCCATTCCCGCCCCACTCCAGGCGAAGGATACTGCAAAATCCCCATTCCCTCCCCACTCCAGGGAAGGATACTGCAAAATCTCCATTCCCTCCCAACTCCAAGAGAAGGATACTGCAAAATCCCCATTCCCGCCCCACTCCAGGCGAAGGATACTGCAAAATCCCCATTCCCACCCCATTCCAGGGGAAGGTTACTGCAAAATCCCCATTCCCTCCCAATCAGCTGGGACTCAGGAGGCAGAGAATAGATGGGGGTGATGCCAGTCAGAATTTTTATTACCGGTTCTCCAAACTACTCAAAATTTCCGCTACCGGTTCTCCAGAACTGGTCAGAACCTGCTGAAACCCACCTCTGCCCTGCTCGCACAAGCTCCTCCCACAAAGCCATTTCCCCTCCTCCCTCTCTGTGCCACCAACCCGAAAAGCTTGGGGTTAACTTTGATCTTGACTCCCTAATGTGGCAACTTCGGCCTCTCTTTCTGTTGTGGATGCAGGCGAAACAGAAAGTCGATGCTTATCACCTCCAGCTCCAAAATTTACTCTACGAAGTGATGCATTTGCAGAAGGAGATCACAAAGTGTTTGGAGTTCAAGTAAGTCCACCGGGGGGGGAGGGGGGAACACGGACATAACGGAAGGCAACAGGGTGGACATTTAAGATTTAAGATTAAGAGCCGCGGTGGCGCAGTGGTTAGAGTGCAGGACTACAGGCGACTTCTTCTGACTGCCGGCTTTCCTGCAGTTCGGCAGTTCGAATCTCACCAGGCTCAAGGTCGACTCAGCCTTCCCTCCTTCCGAGGTGGGTAAAATGAGGACCCAGATTGTTGGGGGGCAAGAGGCTGACTCTGTAAACCGCTTAGAGAGGGCTGTAAAAACACTATGAAGCGGTATATAAGTCTAAGTGCTATTACTATTGCTGTAACAGTATGGCAGGCTAACTCTGCCCACTGCCAGGAGTTCGATCCTGACCAGCTCAGGTTGACTCAGCCTTCCTTCCTTCCGAGGTGGGTAAAATGAGGACCCAGATTGTTGTGGGGGCAAGAGGCTGACTCTGTAAACCGCTTAGAGAGGGCTGGAAAGCATTGTAAAGCGGTCTATAAGTCTAAGGGCTATTGCTATTTTAATTGGGAGAAACTGAATAGGTCGGAGGAAGAGCTGACCCACCCGAACAATACCGGAATTCATTGACCAACAATTGTTCCTCCTGCCGGCCACAAACTCCCAACACGGAGGCCCCCCCCCCCCCGAAGCGCTTCGATCGTACTTTGTTTCTTGCTGAGCGTGAATGCAGCGGTTGACAAAAGCTTGAAAAGAAGAAAAATGTGTCCGTTGGACCCCTGCGGAGGCTTATGCAGCACAGATCTTCCTCGGCTTCGCGATTCATTTACCGACCGTTTGAAGTCGCAACGGCATTGGGAAAAAAAAAGAGACTTCTGACCGGTTTTCACACTTAA